>NC_041395.2:66639634-66782134 GCF_900747795.2 Erpetoichthys calabaricus
ATAGAGCCTTGGTAGACTAAAGCTTATTCTGGCAGTATTGTTTTATTTTATTTAAAGAAAATAACAATCCATGCATTCATGTTAAACTTAAATCATAATTCAATCCCCATCTGAGAAAAAGGGAGGAGAGACTACAATGTGAACAAATCTTTAAAAACAACAAAAAGAGGAATGTCTTTTTCCCGGTATAAACACTTACTCTAAGTTCTGATTAATTAGATTTTGCCATATTTTAAAATAAATTCTCACTTGGAGGAAACTTATTTTTTTCCAATTCCAAATAGTATAGACATCAGTTACCCCCTGGCTTATAACAAGTGGGCTGGGATTCTTCCAGTTGAGCAAGAGAAGTCTACATGCTTGTAGTGTAGTACAGGCAATTACAATCAATTTGCCCTTCTCCACATTAAGCCCATCTGGGAGTGCACCAAACACAGCTGTTAATGGGTTAGGAGTAAATGTGACACCAAGGCTATGTGATAGGCATTAAGCAATTTTTTTCCAGAGTGAGGTTAATTTGGTACACACCCAAAACATGTGGCCCAGTGAGGCTGGCCTTAGAATTATTTAGGACACCATACTCACTGACACTTTGATTTTGATTTTTTTTTGCGCAATTTCGGTATATGAAAGGCATATTCTTCTAAGGGTATTAATGCTCTGTTTCATTTCATTTGTTAATTGGCATTTTCTTGCCATTATTACTGGAATATTGTCCAAGTAGTACTTCAGATGGTGTAATATCACAGTCTGTTCCAACTCTGCTTTAAGACAGACAGAGGTATCTAAGTAACCAACAGAATTTGGGGCATCTGTGCAAATTGTTTGCTTCACCTTACAAGGTTAAATTTACTTTAACTGCTGCAGAACATCTGTGAGTTATAACCTATTTGTTGTTCCCAGAGGAAGGCCAATTTGTAATAATTTTGATACTTCTTTTTTTCACTTTTTGCTAACCTATTCTTTAAATTTAAACCTCTGTCAGTTAACTTCTTACCTTTTCACCATTTTATGTCATTCATTGCATTTCAACTGATTAAATCTGAAGAAAAACTGAGGTGTTCTAAAGTTTTAATCAGTTATATATATATATATATATTTATAAAATACAGAGTTAACTGACTCACTCATCAACAAAAACACTGTTTCCTGTTTAGCTAAAAGGCTGAAATCTGACAATGTTACATGTAAGGCAGTGAACATCCGCTAAAAGACATTTCAATGTATCAATATTTAGGGGTAAAAAGAATCCAACAATAGAAAAATGCTTTGACTGCTTTAATTGAAATTTCATGATGTTGTAGATAACAGAAAATTAACTGACACTTTTTTTTGTTATTTGTTGATATTTTGTCATTAACGCTCTAACAAGTGTGACATTCTAACGCACCGCATTTCCCATTTTGCCACAGCACTGATAGTCGTCACATAGAGAAATGTGGCATGCCAATTTATGCAAATAAAGGCCATCTGTAGAAGCAAAGTAAAAGGAGCAAAGTTTGTTGAAAGCTTAATGAAGACAGTTTTAGCGAGTACTTGCTAGGTACTGTAGCGGTAAGCGTAGTCAGCTTTGTGTAACTTATCCAGTAAGAAAGATGTTTATATATACATTCCCATCACCTCCCCCACTCTTATCTACAACATTGTATAAATGCCGAAATAGGGACCACAGTTCCCATCAGCCAGTACTCCCCTCCAGATGATTTCGTTAGCACTCACAAAATTTATATAAGAGCATTGATAAAAACAGTATGTCATTTAAGGTAGCAACTGCTGCGTTTTTTTTTCTTTGGGATAACAATTCCATTGTCTTACTGGATTACAGCATTTATCTTAGAGCAGTGTTTCTTAACCTTTATGGCATTGGGACCCAGTTTTAACTTTTTAAGTTCCATGCTTACCCACACACTGCATATGAAGAGCATTTCCCTCTTTGTGAATCAAGCACAATTAAAAGAGGAAGGGAAGGTGTCCTCTTATTGAAACGAGCATAGTTAGAAATCAGGAAAAATATCAGAAATCAGGAAAAATATCTGTCAGTAAATCTGAGATAAACTGATTACACTATTTTTTTTTTTTTTATCAGAGTATAACCTTACATTTCTGAAAGGTGAACCCTGTTGTCCAGCTGCATATCATCATTAACTTTGCAGTGTTAAGATGAAGTTAAAAAAACAGAAGAAATAGAGAGAAAAAAAACGCAAATAACAGATTGAGCCAAGCCACAATTGAGCAGAAAGAAGCATGCTTTTTTATAGCTGATGGAGATAGTGTTTTTCAGAATGCAATAAGAACAAAACAGGACTTTTGAGTGAGTGAAAGTAATTAGTAATTTTTTTTTTTTGGAAGACATTTATTCAAGCCCACTGTATACTGAGGCTTTGAAAGTAATGGAGAGTAATTATTTAGCAGTTTTTAGCTTTGAATGCATAAACTTTGTAATACCACTGTTGCTGATATCTTTTAATATGGAGTTCTGCCAAAATCTCTTTCACACCAGCACCTCTAAGGACTGTATATAGCATATTCAACAGTAAGCAGCTTAAGTGAACTAATAATATTAGCCCTTGGTTAAAAAACAGTACTGTACTTGATAATGTAATGGAATCATTATTCTGTTTTTCTAACAATAGCTTTGATTTGGTGGCAACAGAGTAGAGGAAAACAAAAACTCCAGGATACTGGGAGAATGTTCAGAATCCACACAGAGAATGACCAAGTTTGGACTACAACTCAGGATTTAGAGCTGTGAGGCAGCAGCACTATGCTGTATTGAGTATGTCAAAATTTTTTATCCAGCTCAAAATGTGAGATTAATTAGAATGAGTGTTTGTATCCATTAAAATCACATAGTTGTGATATAGTGCTCTCAATTTTTGTAAATAATGAAGAGTACATCTAAGAAAGGGTCTCTTTCTAAGAAAACTTAAGCAAATATTGCTTATGCGGCTTGAACATCTTGTTGGGCTTAAAGGGGCTGCTCTGAACTGGTTCAGGTCATATTTAAGTGGTAGACACTTTTCAGTGACTTTTAATTCCTCTTCTTCATCTACTGCTCCTCTTAAATATGGTGTTCCTCAGGGATCCATTTTGGGTCCTATTTTATTCTCCATATACCTTCACCCTATTGGAGCAATTTTTAGGAAATTTAACATTTCTTTTCACTGCTATGCTGATGATACTCAGGTTTATATTCCTGTCTGCAACTCTACAACAAATCAACTCCACAACTGTCTGTCTGAATTAAGATCCTGGATGGCTAATAATTTTCTTGATCTAAATCAAAATAAAACGGAGGTGCTTATAGTGGGTCCATCAGCTAAAGCCCAAATTGGTGTTGGTCTTCTCGACTCTTTCTCTGTCTATTCCAAACCTCAAGTCCGCAGTCTTGGTGTTATCTTTGATAGTAACCTCTCTTTTGAGAAACAAGTAAATTCTGTAGTCAAGAGTTGCTTTTTCCAACTTCGTCTATTAGGTAAGATAAAGCCTTTTTTATCTTTTAGGGATCTTGAGATAGCTACTCATGCGTTTATTTTTTCTCACCTCGATTACTGCAACTCGCTGTATTCTGGGATTAACAAATCCTTGATACACAGGTTACAGTTGGTCCAAAATGCTGCCGCTCGCTTTCTGGTTGGGGCAAGAAAGTATGACTCTGTCTCTCCTATTTTAGCTTCTTTACACTGGCTGCCTGTCAGTTTTCGAATTGATTTTAAAATCTTGCTGCTAGTTTTTAATCTTTACATGGGCTTGCTCCTGCCTGTTTATCTGAACTGTGTGTTTTACATCAGCCATCTAGAGTGCTTAGATCTTCTGGTCAGCTGTCTCTGGTTGTCCCTCGTACCAAGTGTAAAACCAAGGGGGACAGGTCTTTTGCAGCTGTTGCACCTCGCCTGTGGAACTCTTTACCTCATCATATAAAGGAGTCGTCTACAATTGAACTGTTTAAAACAAGATTAAAAACTAATTTCTATTCACTTGCATTCAGTGACCTTCAGTAATACTGATGGCTTCCTCTTTGTGATTATATTACATTACTTCTATTTTTTATGGATATAACATTACTTCTATTTATTATGTATTTTATTTTATGTTCATATATTTTGTTTCTATTTATGTTTTATGTTAATTTGTTCTATTTTTGTAAAGCACTTTGGCAACAGCATTACTATGTTTGTTTTAAATGTGCTATATAAATAAATTGACATTGACATTTTAAAAATCTCTTTCCATTATATTCATCTAAAGGCTTGATACAGTGAGTGAAAGCATTAAACTAATACTGCTAAAATTATTGGTGTTTTTAAGGACCCACAAGAAAGGAGTGAAACTGTTTTTGTAGCTAATATTTATTTTTTTACAAAATTAAATTAAAGATGGTGATGCCATCAAAGGTTATTATTTATTTATTCAGATCTGTTTTACTGTTGGCAAAGATGAATCCTTTATAATATTAAATTCACAATGATAAAAGCCTAACCGAAATGTTGATGCATAAATATGGAAATGTGCTCATTATATACCATATACTTAGTTATTCATTATATGCAACAGGATGTTACAGCATAACAGCCACTATCTGAAGATTGTCTTATCTTCATCTCTTTATTCACTGTCTCAAGGATAAAGTGCTTTTGTTGTTCCTTGTGTTTTCATAGCACATTATTTTGAGTCATTAGGAGTACTGCTGATGCTGTACTTTTTCACTTGACTTTAGGTGGGCAGTCTTCTCTGTAGATGCCATTTATTCTGCCACAGTTCTTGAGGTTTCTGTCCATGCAGCACAACCTCTAATTATAATTCGTCTGCACAACTTGGAATTGGTTATTATTACAGATACGCTTTTAACAGATGTCATTTTTCTAAGTATAGCAAGATCAAATTAGGATATTCCACACTTGAAGAAGTTAGGACGAACAGGTAAAAAAGAAACAATGCAGAGTGGGATGAATAGGTAAAAAAGAAACAACAGTAAAGAGGAACTATATTTAATACTGAAGCATTCTGCATGTTGCTGTTATTGGGTTTTCACTAACTGCGTAAAACTTTCTCATTTCAAAAAAGCAAATCAGATACATAAAATGGATTGAGTGACTGTGTAGTTCTCACATGCGTCCACTTATATTAGGCTCCATTGTGTCATAGTACAACTGAGAAATGCAGACTGCACATTTTAATTCTCTTTGAGCTTATTAATTTATCAGTATATTTTCTTATCCATTACCTAGGCAAAGTCCTGTGTTACATTAAAATTCTCTAGCTTCTTCAACAGAATTTCTGGGAAGACTTAGAATAGTTATGAACAAGATACAGTATATTCCCAAGTGTACCAGTGCTATTGACAGGAGTCATATTCTCATTATTGCACTCTCAAAAAAATATAGCAACTAATTTATCAGGAAGGAATGGCACTTGGTTCTGTTGCAGGAGGTTGCAGATAACGCTTTTTGTTAAGGAACTTATTTTAATGTGCTTAAAATATTATTATACTCTACAATTGTCCTGTGCATTTCAAGTCACCTTAGAGGGTGTATCTGCACCAAACATTATCTGCATTAAAAATGACAAAGGAGGACAGAATTATGGTATATCATACTCTCCAAGTAAGAGCAGTTTTTAAGTATAAAAGAAATCAAAAACTTTTAATGCTGATTTTCTGAAATGTTTAAGGTTCATTTGTTGGTACTTCATGGCACTCATTACATCACAGGGAACCTGCTTGTGTGGTGTTGTTTAGCACCCCTTGTGACACTAAGGGGGATTGAAGAAATTAGTCATAAATGGAACTACAGTAAAGCTCATCTGTTATTCACACACACACACCAGCAAAAATGAATAAATAGAGGGAAGATTAATTCACACACACACCCACACACCAAGCACACACTAGGGACAATTTAGGATGGCCAATGCACCAAAACCTCAAAGGAGGAAACCAGAGCACCCAGAGGAGACCCATGCAGACACAGGGAGAACATGCAAACTCCATTCAGGGAGAACCCGGGAAGTGAACCCAGGTCTCCTTACTGTGAGGCAGCAGCACTACCACTGCGCCACTCAGTTTTTTTGTGATATGTTTATTTTTCTGTGTATGTTTCTAGCAGACCTCTGTCTTCTGATATTGTAACTTTGTGATACCAAGTTCATGATTTTCACTTCTTTGTTTGAGTATTCTTTGTCATTGTTTTGTGAACATTGGTTGTTTTCATGTTTTAGTGTTTCTTTTTCAGTTTTGTGTTTTTTTATTTAACTTTCAGTGTGTTTACTTGTTCTTTAGGACCTAGTCGTAACTATGTAGTGTCAGGTGAGAGATGTAGTCCCTTGTAGACTTTTCTAGTAAAGCCTTTATATCATCCATTTTTTTGTCAGCCAGGCACTAACACCACAAGCCGCTTCATGGACATCACTCTATTGCAGCTAAAGTCAAGATCACTCATTGGTATTCTTTTTTAACCCATGAAAACATCAGTTGCCCAAAAATAAATATAAGTATCAGCATGAGACCAGCTTTCTAAGTTTCTGTGAAGCATTCATGAGTTATTGTTAGAAGAAAACTGTAATACAAAAATAACTCAATACTCAATACTGTTATGCTCCATTTTTTGCAATCGATTCATTATTTATTTACTAACAGTAATGAATGAAGGGCAAATGTATATGTCAAGAAGCACTTCTTTACATGAAGAGTTGTGGGAATTTAGAAGAAACTACCAAGACTTGTAGTTGAAGACAAACCTTGACAAACTTTAAGAAGTATTTGGATGAGATGTTGGGACAGTTTAGCTATTAGCTAAACAGATGAGCTTGATGCACTGAATGGTCTTCTCTCATTTGTCAAATTTCTTATATTCTTTTATATATAAAAAGATTTTATATTAGCATAGAGAAGTGCCCATTTATCAAAACAGGCTTAATGGAACAATGGCAAGTCTGTCTGTTTCAATATCACTGAATATGCCGTACATCCCTGTTGTTTTTTTTTTCCATCTTGTTGCCTTTCTTTGTTGGATATTCCAGCCCTTTGTGGATGCCAGACAGCGTGACACCCAGGCACGTATCCCGGACAGACAGGTGTTTTATCACTTTACATATACAGAGAGAGATGTGTTTATATAGATATAGAAGCAGTGAATTATGGGAAAAAAGTACTTTAAACAAAACTACAGTCACCATGTATTTTTTGGAAGACAATCTGATCAAGACATTTTAAGAATATTTGGATTTACAGTATATGCAGAAATGGACAAGGTTAATGAGGTGATATTTAGTTTACTGCAAATTGACTTGTGCACTGTTTACCATTGGCTTTAAGAAAGTTGTATTGTCTATAGCGGACACTAATATAAAATTAAAGAAGAAGAGAACAGTTTGTCTTTTGCAATCCCAGCCCCTCTTAATATTAGCTATGTAATTGAAAATATGATTTTTTATTTCTTTTGAAACACAATTGTATCTCTTTCAATAATTTTGTAGGTTATATTGATTTTGTGTTTAAAGATTAAAAAAAATATCTAACTAAATCAATACCTTAAAACTAATGCTTAGATTCAAAAAGATAGGTATAGTTCTCTGAAAAAAATATAATTGAATAGTTATTTTTTGTCCGTATGCAAATTTCTTTGGTACGTTTATAATAGATGTTAGTGGTTTTCTTTTTAATGTTGATGTCTTCTGGTTAATGTTACTGAAACCATGGTAACCGTGGTTTCAGTATGGCAGGCCTTTAACACAGAGGGCTACAGCTAGCTGCTGTTTTTCATTAACCCATAGAATGCTAGCATAAACTATTCTTGATACTAGTGTGAAGGGAAAGTATCCACTGTTCAGTTTGTGTGTGTACATATGTGTGTGTGTGTGTGTATTTATATATATATATATATATATATATATATATATATATATATATTATATCAGTTTTCACACTGCATCTTTTTGTTTAATTTAGTGAAAATAATTTCTGATAGCTTTTTTCCAAGTTGAACTTTTAAAGATTTTTTTTTCTTCTTTCATTACATGTTTTGTCCAAGCAGTGTAAATACTAATATATGCCGCTTTGGTTTATTTTTCACCTGTGTAAATTATTTAGGGATGTAAATCTTTTTTATTGGAAATGGGTAGGATAAGGGTTTAAGAGAATTTTAGGTGGGTGAATTTGATTGTTAAACATTTTCTACAATCACAAAATACTCATTCACTAATATGTACTATGTAATCTTGCATGGAATATTCTGTGTTTATTTTTTTAAATGCCATATTAATTTCTAATTTAAATAGCTTTGAAAAAAATCACTTAAAAGGTTGTATGATGTTTCAGCCAACCAACAAACTGTTGCAGTGATTTTTTAACATATACTAAAAATCATGCATATAGTTATCCTATACACTTTGCATTAACACTTTACAAGGCCCAGAGACTAATTTGATTCTTGACTGGGTTATCTTCTTTTTTTTGAGTTTGCATATTCTCACTATTACCCAATCTTAAGATTAAAATGGTCAAATATGATTTTACATGAGTGTATCCTGCATGGTACTACCTTCCCATTTTCACATTGTACTTTATGCTGTGTAGCCAAACTTCATATTCCCACAATTTTGATAGATTTACTTTTAATGTCTAAAACTACTTCTTTGAGTGTTGTGTTACTGTAAATGAAATTAATTGACATAAAAATATTTGGCATTTTTTCAGCTTCTGCTGAACTCTTGCTATGTGTATTTTTTATAAAGACTGTTAAAAGAGACCTTTGAGTAATTATATATTGACAGTTTCAATACTATTAGAACGTTAAATGAATTACATGCTTGAAATATTATAGGGTGTCTGCTTTAAATTATATATAAAAAATCCACTACTTTTTGTTTTTTTTTTCTAAAAACTTTATTTAATGTGACTCTATGTGTTTGTTACCGTCGTTCTCAACTTTGTTTTAAATGTGTATTTTAATTTGGCTACCTAGTAGTATGTGTAGGTGACTTTCCTATTTCAATGCACTCCCTGTAGTTTTATCTCTCACTTTGAACTAACTATTTGCCTTGTGATTTGTAAGTTATTTAGATAAAGGCATAATTATCAGCAACTCAGGCTTTTTGAAAACATTGTTTGGTATGTCATATTTGTGTGATCTTTGTTGAAGCATATATTTTGCTTTTGTAGAATAAAATATTTATAAGTAGAAGTGTTAGCATTTGATGATGTAAAATACAGAGATGTGTTCAGAATATAACTTTTTATTGTAAACCTTATTTACTCAAGTCATTCTTTTAAAAAGGCAGAACGCATGTACCCTATATATATATATTAACCTTATATCAAAACATACACTCAGAACTTAACAGACACAATTTTGTCCCAATCAAATTTGTTTTAAAATATCTTTAATTGTTTATTAAAAGTACAAGAACAGAGGAAATAGGAATACGTATAAAAGTGCTTACTTCACACATTAATACTCATTTATGCCACAGCACTAGCAGAAAGAGTCTGAGGAGAAGTCCCCTAAAATCGTATTGGTCAGTGTTTCCCAGCTCTTGTCCTGAGGGACAGTTGTGTTAGTGGTTTTATACATTAGCCAGTATTTTATAAGATGTCCAATTGCTATGATTAATTGAACTAATTTAATTTGCTGTCTTATTTCTGCAACGTGATTTACTTAAATTATTGCCATAGCCTTTACTGGTTATTTTTCTCTCTTTAGGTGTTTGAATTCTCTTGAGTGTCAAGTCCTGCTCTCACTCCTCCTTGGTTCTCATTTACAATTAGCTAACCTTCAAAGGAGTAGCTTATTCAGTATTAGTTCAACCTTTTTGCTATCGTCAAATTAATGACAGATTTAATATACATTAAATAATTAATAAACACTGGGGAAACTCAGGAAAAGTAATCTATTCTGGTAAAGAAAACACCTCTTTCTTAACATTTTTTGAAAGGTAGCACACACAGAATGCTATTTATATATTGAAAGCCTACGAACAGCACATGTAATTGATAAAGATCAATTAAATACAGAAATTTTCATCTTCACTTCAAAGCTAGTTATTATGAAAACCTATGGCCACAGGGGTCCCCCTGGACCAGGTTTGAGAAATATTTGCTTTGGGAAAATCAGAGACAGTAATTTGACCAAATAATAAAATAAGGGAGTTTTAGTATGTTGTTTTCATTAGTGTAAAATATTAGAACCAATATAAGATCATTCATTTTTTTTCTTTTTAATTAAACCTAAGAGCTTAGCCACGTTTATCTTTACTCACTCAAACTGTTTTATTTAAAGTTATCAAAAAGAATATACAATATTCAGTTTCACTTTTTATTTTTGAACTGTATCATATGTGCCTTCAAATTTCTACCAATGGTTGTCATGCCAAGAAGAGAAAAGAAATGACATTAAGTAAAATGACATTATACACTGTATATCATAGCATGTTGTGGAGAACAATACACTACAAAATACAGTAGTTATAGTCAAAACCTATGTTATCCATGAAAAAGTGGCAAAAATAAACTTTACAGTGATGATCTAAGCTTGGTATTTCTTCAGAATTGATATGCCTATAAGACTCAGTTTTCAAATTTAAAATTGCCTGCATTAAATAGATGTTATATTATGCTGCAAACATTTGACTATATTCAGTTCAGTTCTTTTCTGAAGCAAAACATAACCTTTTTTTGTGATAAGTTATTTTTCAATGCATAATTTTTAATGCATAGTTACAAGATGTTATGGAATTCATGTATTCTCTACCATTTAGGCAATATTTTAACCAGTTTATGTAGTGTATTGTAATTCCAATTGCATTAATATATATGTATGCTAAAATCCATTTCAGTAACAAGGACCTTAAAGGTAGAGAATAAAAACACAGACTTAGGATGCTCTATTTTAATAGTAGTGATATCTTCTAGCCAATAGGTGTTTCACTAGCTTTTAAGTAGACTCCTGGGACACTGTATTTATTAATTGGTTGTAACAGGCATAGTAAGTAAACTTGTTTTTCAGAATTGAGTTTAACCATCCTTCACTCTACTACAGTTTTGTTTTTATTGTATTAAAATTACTGTTCTTTAACATGTTTTGAACACTAAAGCAGTCTTTTGCTGGTATGTTTCATCTTAGCACTAAACACAATTTATTTGTTTTTGACAAATAATGCATTTTATTTGAGTTATTCCACAGTTTCTTCTAAATTTGTTAGTTATCAGTTTAAGTGTAAACAGATATTTCTCTTTGCCAGCCGATATATTAACCACACTTCATATAAACTATTACTATTATTATTGTTTATTAAGAGTTTGTTTTACATATCAATCATTTTTAATCTTTATTTTGCTTCTTTTTGTTATATGAAGCCCTTTTTATTGACCAGTATTATTTTAACATTATTTGTATTACTTAACTGTCATTCAGTAAATTATAATGTATCCAACAGTTAAGTTTTATAGTACATTTACGTTTCATTCCAGAATCTTTTATTGTCACGTTTTTATTCATTTCCAGTGACTGAAAAACACAAATTAGAAAATAACTTCCTTTCTTCTGTTAGACAATGAATTGGATTGTCTACACAGTATTGTCTTAATTCAGGATAGTAACAGTAATAATTATTTAATTTAACAGATAAAAATCAAAAAGGCATGGATTTAATGTGATTAACAATTAAATACTTTTGTACGTTTGTCTTTATCTGAAATAAATCCTTCCCGTAATATGACTCAAGTTAGGTCAGTTCAGCAGGTGAACAGTTAAGCCTTGCTGGGGGGGAAATTGGGTGGAACTGCCTTATCTCTGAGTTTAATATTGCTTAAAAAAACCTTAGTTGCACATCTTTCTGAATCATGTAGCACCCTCGAAGATAAAATTAGTCAGGGTGCTTAGTAATATAGCTTACTGCCCACTACTCAATACAAGAAATGGATTTAAATTCAAGAGTTTTTAATATGCATTGAACAAGCCTTTGTTTTCACTATAGAGCTAAAATGATAAAGCATTTGTTTTTTCTTCTAAAATTAAAATAAATTTGCCTTAAAAAAGTCTTTAACATGTAGATAGGTACAGTTTTGGCTCAAGCACTGAAAACTAATGTTTGAGAAGAACTATACAATACTAAATAAAGTTAAAGCTGCTGTGCACCAAGGAACAGTGCTGGTGGCTGATGCTCAATGCTCATTTTAATTTATATAAATATTCTATATAAAAATATAACCAATAAGTTGTGTAAGTTTGATGGTTTTAAGTTTGACTATATCCGGTTCAACAGTAGAGTCAGCAGAATCATTGCAGATAGTCCTGGACAGAATTCAGAGTTTTGCTGCTATGTGCCAGGTGAAATTTACAGTAATAAACATAAAATATTTCCCATGGAAAGTAAAAATATTAGATATGAATACATAATATTGCAGTATTTAAATCTTGAAAATGCACTTTATGAAAAGAACATCCATATCCATATTACTAACCGAGAATTGTAAACCGGATATGGACGCAGGTACATGCCCATGGACGCAGGAGACATAGTGCGCAGGCGCCTACAGTCACGGCTCAAAAACGAAACAGCGCGATCCACCGAGAACGCAGGAGTCACGGCTCAAAAACGAAACAGCTCAACTAACGCGCGATCCACTGAGAACGAAGGAGTTATGGCTCAAAAACGAAAGAGCTCCACTAACATAAATAAAAAATGAGGCCACGTGCCTATAGGTAACGACACCGCCACACAAAAAAGAGGAGTCAGCCCCCCGCCCCAGAGTGAAACGGGACAGACTACGGAGTCCACAAAGGTTCACAAATCAAACCCGAGATAGTACGAAAGGCGCATTCACCTACAACGCGCTTATGAACTAAACGTCCACACTACACAGCATAATCCACGCACTTCTAAAAAACCATGCGATCCACCGAGAACGAAGGAGTTACGGCTCAAAAACGAAAGAGCTCCACTAACATAAATAAGAAATGAGGCCACGCG
Source organism: Erpetoichthys calabaricus (assembly GCF_900747795.2). NCBI lineage: Eukaryota > Metazoa > Chordata > Cladistia > Polypteriformes > Polypteridae > Erpetoichthys > Erpetoichthys calabaricus. The sequence continues at coordinate 66,652,601 of NC_041395.2, forward strand.
CCCATAGGTAACGACACCGCCACACACTACACAGCATAATCCACGCACTTCTAAAAAACCGCAATCAAACACCCGACATAGTACAGAAACCCCACAAATCCGGACTACACAACATATTTGAATCACATTACAGTAATACAATATTAACAGTACGACCACAGATAACACAGGCGCAACACCTGATGGGTAATAAGAATAAACGAACGCTCCGTATTAAACGTACGTCATCCTCACATGTCCAAATTATACAGCATAGGTGAATCACATTACAGTGATGCATTATTAACAGTACAACCACAGAAAACGCTCCATATTAACAGTAATTATCCATATTACTTACCCATATTACTAACGGTAAACAACGGAGAAGTAATGGAGTCACGATCACGGCTCCAAAACGATATGGCTTGAGTAACGGAACTACAAAAACGAGCCCGCATGAAAAAAAAAAGCAATAAACGTAGGCGCCTACAATGCGCGTCTGAAACCGCGGAAGCAAAACTGTCTCGGCTCCAAAACCAAACAGCTCAACTAACGGAGCTACAAAAACGAGCCCGCATGGACAGATACAATGAACGTAGATGCCTACAACGCACGTCTCAAACTGCGGAAGCAAAGCAGGCACGGGTTCAAAACCAAAGAGCTCGAGTGACAGAGATACAAAAACGAGCCCGCCTGGATAAAATCAATGAACGCAGGCGCCTACAACGCGTGTCTGAAATGCCACAAACCAAGCAGGCACGGCTTCAAAAATAAAGAGCTCGAGTGACAGAGATACAAAAATGGGCCCGCCTCAATAAAAACAATGAACGCAGGTGCCTACAACATGCTTCTCAAACAACACAACCAAAGGAGTTACAGCTTCAAAACAAAACATCTCAAGTAATGGACATACAACAACGTGCCTCTCAAACAGCACAGGCAAAAGATAAACGTCAAAGAAAGGAACGACAAACAGCCGCTAAACAATTCCGACAATTGGCTGACAACGCATTCTATAATGAGTCCACTATTGATGAAAATTCATTGGGATTAATGAATGTCATTTGCAGTCATTGTCATTCACTTAACTTCCCTGAAGAAACAACTGGCAATACAACTAATGAGTTTACACGTTGTTGTCAAAAGGGTCAGGTTAGACTGCCTCCTTTAGATGAATATCCTGAATATCTACTGAAGCTTCTAACTAACAATGTACCCGAAAGTAAAAACTTTATGGACTGCATTAGATCCTACAATAGTTCATTTGCTTTTGCATCTACCGGAGTAAATATCAGGCCACCAGCTGGCAAAGACCCATAGTGCTTTCGCGTATGTGGACAAATATTACATCGCATTGGAATAGTGCACCCTGAACCAAATCACAAACGCAAATTTGCACAAATCTACGTGTTAGATCCAGATGACACAATCTATCAACGAATGAACCTTCCTGAAAACAAACAATGCACAGAACTTATAATGAGAAACGTCACTAAGGTCATAAACAATCACCCATTAGCTAAGTCTATAAAAATGCTACATGAGGTTGAAAGAGAGGCCAATGCAAAAGCAGAAGGTGTAGCACCAACTACAATTGCTTTAGTGTTAATAAAGGACAAAGAACAAGATCCAAGATGATACAATCTTCCCATCGTTAATGAAGTTGCAATTGTCTTTCAAAGTAAAGATGGTGAGCCTCCATTTGACCGCGATATTGTTCTGCATTTACGTCCTGATGGAACCAACAAACCTATCTTCCAACGCATAGACATTTGTTTTCCACAACTTGATACTTTGACATACCCCATTTTGTTTCCAACTGGCCAAGAAGGATGGAGTGCTGTGATTTCCAGATATAAAAAGCATCAGGCACAGAAACGATCACGTGTATCCATGAAAGAATATTTCTCCTACAGACTCTCAGTAAGAGACGAGTTTAATCCATTACTCAATGCAGGAAAGCTAACTCAACAATACATGGTTGACGTTTATATTCGAGCAGAATCAAATGATCTCCAGTGGATTAGAAACAACCAACCTACACTGAGAGCCGATAACTACAAATCACTGATAGACTACATAAATCGTGATGCTGACGTGATGGATCGCCCTGCTGGAAAACCAGTTATTCTACCATCTTCCTTTCAAAGGCAGCCCACAAAATATGCAACAACATTACCAAGATGCAATGGCTATCGTAAGAAAGTTTGGCAAACCTGATCTATTTATCACTATGACCTGCAATCCTAAATGGAAAGAAATTACAAATAATCTTATGCCAAGGCAAAGAGTGGAACATCATCCTGATTTAGTTGCAAGAGTCTTTAGACTTAAACTAAATAACCTGCTAGAAGATATTAAGAATAGATCTCTATTTGGGACTGTTAAAGCAATTATCCACGTTATCGAGTTTCAGAAGAGAGGTTTGCCGCACGCCCATATATTAATAATACTTGATGATGATTCCAAAATCCGTACAGAAGATGACATCAATAAAATAGTAAAAGCTGAAATTCCACACCGTGACAATTCTCCACGTCTCTTTCAAATTGTTATCAGAAATATGATTCATACACCATGTGGCAATAGAAATCCAAACAGTCCATGTATGGTTAATGGCAAATGTTCTAAAGGATTCCCCAAAGATTTCCAAGACGTTACACTTGGAAATGTAAACGGATATCCTAAGTATATGAGAAGAAAGACAAATGAATTGCAAATTATTCCAAGTCGTCCAATTGACAATAGCTGGGTCGTACCATACAATCCTTATTTATGTTTACGATACAACTGCCATATAAATGTTGAAATCTGCGCTACAGTAAAAAGTGTTAAGTATTTATTCAAATACGTTTACAAGGGCCATGATTGTGCTAATGTCTCAATATCTGAAAGAAATGATCACAATGAAACTCGAATGTATGTCGATTCACGGTACGTCAGTGCTCCAGAGGCCATGTGGAGAATATTTTGCTTTCCAATGCACAATCAGAGCCACACGATATGTCGCTTGCCAGTTCATTTGGAGCACGAACAAAATGTCTGTTTTCATGCAGGTAATGAGGTCCAAGCAGCAAAAAATCAAAAAAGATCACGATGCTCACCAGTGGAAGTATTGGGAGATTCCTGTTCACTATGTTTGGGTTGACAATGGTACGTTCTGGAGAAAACGACATCACCACGGTAATAATGTCATAGGCCGAATGTACACTGTCAGTATTAAAGAGCCGGAAAGGTTTTATCTTCAGTTACTTCTTCAACATGAAACCAGAGCTACGTCATTTGATGACATTAAAACTGTTCGGAATGGCAACACCGTCAAACTCTGTAAGACATTCCAAGAAGCAGTAAATGACAAAGGATATTTATTGGATGATACACTTTGGCAGAAAACTCTAAATGAAGCGATGTCCTATTCAATGCCAGGTCAAGTTCGCCAACTGTTTGCTTATATCTGTGCATTCTCCTCCCCGTCAGATCCATTGAACCTCTGGAAGACAAACAAAGGAGGAATGATAGAAGACATATGCCACAAACTACATGGAAATGATGATTCCTGCATCGACTGTGAGGCCTATACACTAAACGACATTCAGTTGGCTCTAATGCTCCTTGGATATACGTTGGATAACTTCAATTTACCAAATGTTCCAAATTCATTACCAACTCTACATTCCACAACAATAGATCTGCAAGAAGAACAACATATTGCACAAACTATGATTTCCAGTTTAAATACCTTACAATCTGCTGCTTTTAATAAAATTGTTCTTGCCACAGAAGACGACAGCCCTATACCCAAATGCTACTTTCTTGACGGCCCTGGAGGAAACGGAAAGACATACCTTTATGAAACACTTATACATTTCTTTACTGCAAAACAACAGTTAATTATCGCATCAGCTACAACCGGAGTAGCAGCTAATTTGTTAATAAATGGTCGCACATGTCACTCCTTATTCAAACTTCCAGTCCCAATCACAGAAACATCGGTATCAACTATGAAAATGAACAGTAACAATGCGCATAACATCCGTCTTGCAAAATTGTTGATTTTAGATGAATGTACAATGGCATCCAGTCATTTACTCAATACCATTGATAAACTTCTCCAAACGTTAATGAATAATAATATTCCCTTTGGAGGAATAGTACTTTTATTAGGAGGAGATTTTAGACAGTGCTTGGCTATTGTTCCACATGCCATGCGTTCAGCTATTGTTTAGTCCAGTTTGAAATATGCAAACAATTGGCATTACTTTGAGAAAATAAATTTGGTACAAAACATGCGATGTCCAGATCCAGAATATACCAATTGGTTATTACAACTAGGAGATGGAACCCTTACCAATACAGATGGACTTCACCCAGATGTTATTCAGATTCCTCAAGCCTTTATCTGCGACGACTTAGTGACAGAGGTGTTTGGAGCAGCAATCTCATTAGACCAAATACCTCTATTAACGCACCGGGCTATATTATGTCCAAAGAATATTGACGTGAATCACATAAATAACTAAGTCATTGCATTACTTCCTGGAGAAAGCCGCCTCTTTCTAAGTACTGACAAAGTGGATTCTGATGACGAGAATGAACATCTTAATTTCCCCTTAGAATATTTAAACACTATTAACCCAGCTGGATTACCACAACACAATCTTAACCTTAAAATCGGGACAATAGTCATGCTATTAAGAAACCTTAATACTAAACAAGGGTTATGCAACGGTACACGTTTAGTCATCAACACCATGACAGACAATGTTATTGAAGCAAAAGTACTTCCAGGATCACATGCTGACAATATTGTTTTGATTCCTAGAGTTGACCTTACAAGTTCTGACCTGGAATTACCTTTTACACTTAAACAACGCCAATTTCCCATTAAACCTGCATTTGCCGTGACCATCAACAAATCCCAAGGACAGACCATGGACAGAGTTGGCATATACCTCTCTGAGCCCGTATTTGGACATGGACAACTGTATGTGGCCTTCTCACGAGTTCGCCGTTCGTCTGACATTAAGGTTAAGGTTAGAGATACTCCATACCAAGGAAAACTCATTCAAGGACAACACACCATCTTTACTACAAATGTTGTGTATAAAGAAATATTCCAATAAATCTTTGTAATGTGCCATACTATACGTTCTTTACTTCCTATATGCATCATCTACACCTTTATACTCCACTATATCTCATACATACATCAAGATATTTCGGGTTACCCAACACCAGGGGTTGGCGAGCAAAGCGAGCAGGGGGCGGAGTCCCCTAGTAGAAGTTATAGTGGAATATATCCAAAAAATTGAGAAGGCATATAGGATGTTCAGTAAAAGGATAATGTACTTGTTAGGCTTCGTCTGGAGTACTATGTACAGTTCTGATCTCTGTATTATAAAAATAGATTTAGCATCACTTAAAAAACTCCAAAGAACAGAAATTAAACTGATATCAGAAAGGCAGTGTAAAATGTATGGAAAAGATTCCAGAAGTTAATTCATTTAAATTGTATTCATTTTTATTTTAATTTTATTTCATTTAAGGAACAAATCATATTAACAAAACACAACTCAATCAAGTGAAAACAATATTGCATGTACAGCTTGTATATTCCTAAGACATTCCATGAAAAAATAACAATCAACCTCTGTTCAGCAAAGAAAGCCAGGAAGTTTACAGAGTCCCGTCTAAAATTATTTTCACAATAAAAACAACAGCAAAGGTTGAGCACAGACCCATCATGTTTACATTAGAGTTTTAAATTAATGAGTTTTGCCAACTTTTGCTAAAACATTGTACCAGTCATTCATAATGAAGGGAGAGCTGAGTCAAAAGGCATAGCTCTCAGTTTACCAGTCAACGTTCCTACTCTCACTTATGGTCATGAGCTGTGGGTATTGACCAAAAGAACTAGAACACAGATACAAGTTGTAAAAATCTGTTTCCTTCACATGGTGTCTGGGCTCAGCCTTAGAGAAAAGGAGAAGAGCATGTTTCAGGCATGTACAACTGGGAAGAGCCCTCAGCACAGACCCAGGTCATGCTGGAGAGATTATATCTCTCAGATGGCCTGAGAACACCTCGCTTTTCACTCTGAGAGTTGGAGGAGATTGCAGAGAAAGGGGACATTTGGGCGTCTTTACCTTTGCAATCTAGACCCAGATAAGTGGCAGAAGATGGATGGATGGATGGATGGATGGATGGATGGATGGATGGATGGATGGATGGATGGACAGAGTGTATAATATTCCCTGAACTTGTGACTTAATAATGTGTGTGCTATACTGACAACACTTACCGGCTGGATTTTGCCCTTGGAACATTTCAGACAATTTTAGAAAAGATAAATATAAACAATTAACAACTTTTAACTGAAATATGGCATAGTTGGCAAGTTATGAACTAAAATGTATTTTATGGATGGTAACATTCTTTTCCTTTTGTAAAATTATTGAGAAGTTCCTTTCCCACTGTTTCCTAAGATCAAAGGGCACGCACTTTAAATTTCCGGGGTTTCAGGGAGGGAGCAAAAAAAAAAAAACAGTTTAAAAAAGTTGTTATCCATTCAGGATCGCAACACCTCAAAGAAACAAAAGCGTAATGATTAATTTATACATTGTGAAGTGCACATTAGCAGAAGGGACAGACATGTACACACCTACACCACTGCAGCTACTTTCCTCCATGCGTTTGAGAAGTGCTTCCGTTTGCTATGATATCTTATTGTTATGTTGACGATTGCATTGTTATATGGCATAACAACAGAAAATAGATATTAGATAAGCATTGTGGTCCATGTATATACTGTACTACATTTTAAAATTCTACAGCTGTATTCTGGTGTTGCATGTGTGCATTTCCAACTAGACTGTAATGTTAAATTACTTTAGTTATTCATTTAGATGTGCAGTAAGAAGGTATATGCTGTGCTCGTGTTGTTAAGGATATTTATTGATTTGGGAGTTTCAAGTAACAAATTCTGCACCTCATGTGGTTCTTTATTATCAGCGCTCATTAACAGAAGTCCTTTGCTCCTTCTTTTGATCTGGTGTGACATATTGTTTGCTTCAAATGCATATTTTACAATTAATATTTTCACAAACATAGTTGCTAGTTCTTTCAACCTTATATTGACTCTTACACTATCATCGTAACTGAACAACTGTGGTTTCGGTTTCAGATTTTGAAGCATTGTGGAATTTCAGGTTAGGGATGCTCAACATGTGGTTAAAAGATGCAAATACATTATCTTTATAGAGATTTTTAAATTTCACATTTCTAGTTATTTTCATAGACTGAATGCAGCATAGGTTAAGAAGGCCAAAACAGTTGGTTATCATTAGTTATAATAGATAACAGCTTCTCTGACTTATAATATGCATTGCATTTGTTCCATATCTTAACTGACTGTTAAACTGTTAGAAGTCAACTAATGAAAATTTGTTTGATAGGATCATGAAGCATGGCATACAATGTAGATTTAGAGAGAAACATTCCCTTTCTAACCAAGAAGGTCCATCGTCATAGAGTATGGACAGTTTCCAGTAGTTTGTTGTACAAATATTTGTATCCTGATAATGGAGCTGAAAAGTCGGTAGTGCCATACAACTGTCAGTTATAGATGTCTGTACGCTCACCCTTTTAGTGCAAGGCTATTCTGAATTTCAGATAAATGATATTACAGTTGAGTCTAACGTCTTAAACAGAGATTTGTTAACATACTGTATATAGGAATACTGTGGAAGGAGATAAAAGAGCTTTGAGATGGTATTCATTTTGACAGTTTACCTAGCTAAAGTAAGATGGAGGGAGAACCATCTGTTAACAATATGCTTGATGTTTTCCATCATATTACTGAAATTATGTTTTGAAAAGATTTTTATACTTCCTTATAATATTATTTGCCAGATATTTAAACTGTTCTGATACAATTGACATAAAAGTGATATAGCCTGGTCTAGCATGTAAGAGAATTCACCAAACATTTTATGAACTTGTCTTATGTTTTCAGTTTTAATTGAGATTAAGAGGTAACATGATGGAAGTGATCAAAAGTATTATATGAATTAGTACAATGGATTCAAACTGTATTTTTTTAACAAGTTCTTCATGTAGAGCATGGAGGCGCAGATGGAATCTTGATAAGGGCAAATGCAGAACTATTACAAAGTTTTTTTTTCACACAAAGAACCATCAATATGTGTGCAATGAGTGGCCAATTAGGGTAGAGGATAATTATTTTGAAATATGACTGTATGATATATTAAAAAGTTAGTTGAATACTGAATTAGGAATAACGTACCCTAGTATTTTGGGCTGAGTTTCTTAGTGTCTTCAGATTGTTCTTGTTTTCTAAAAAAAAAATTCTTTTCAGAATTGACATTTGTGCCTATCAATGGATATACAGTAATCCCTCCTCCATCGCGGGGATTGCGTTCCAGAACCCCCCACGAAAGGTGAAAATCCGCGAAGTAGAAACCATATGTTCATATGGTTCTTTTTATATATTTTAGGCCCTTATAAATTCTCCCACACTATTATAAACATTTCCCGCACAATTATACAGCATAAACCCTTTGTATTCTCTTAGATATTAGGTAAGATTCGTTGAAATTATGTATGTAAACACAGTTTATATACAGTAAAACCTAAATATTATTTTAAAGATATCGAGCGTCTCCGATATCACATATGTTACAGCCATTACAACAGATAGGCCACCAGCAATAAATACATACAATGCAAGAAAAATTGTATACAGTAAAATGTGTGTACAGTGACACTAAACTATGTACATGTAATAAGTACTGTACGTAGATAATTAATTATGGTTACTCACCAACAATGACACGACGACTTGTCCGATAACGATGAGTTTAATTTTACTGCACAACAAAGGATAGCGTTACAGCTCTTCTAAAGGAGCCTCTTCAGGCGACTGTGTAGCACCGCCATTGTTCTTCTTCCAGCACTCTTCAATCCAAATCCCTAAAGCAGATTCCATCCAGACTACTGCCTTATCACGTCCACTTGCAACTCGTTTTGCGCCCTGGTTAAAGGACACTGCGGCCGTAGATCTTATATGCTTTTCCTCCTTTTTAAATAAAAAGAATTGTGGACTCATTGATGCCGTAATGGTGTCCTGCAGCGGTGTAGCTGTTCCCTTCAACATATCCATAACTTTTACCTTTTCTGCAATCATTTGCATCTTCTGTTGGCGCTTGGACACGGCCCCTGAAGCAGTAGCAGGAGCACGTTAATGCTGAATGAGTGAGATGAGACTTCCTGGTTAATGCAGCACTCCGTCGCTGAGCCTATCAGCAGCACACAGGAACTTAACTGCATGCTCTGATTGGGTAGCTTCTCAACCATCCGCCAATAGCATCTCTTGTATGAAATCAACTGGGCAAACCAACTGAGGAAGCAAGTACCAGAAGTAAAAAGACCTATTGTCCGCAGAAACCCGCGAAGCAGCGAAAATTCCGCGTTATATATTTAGATATGCTTACATATAAAATCCGCGATAGAGTGAAGCCGCGAAAGTCGAAGCACGATATAGCGAGGGATTACTGTACAGTATTTTATTGGCAGTGCGAATTTTACTTTTTGTCAAAGCCATCACACTTAGTGAACCTCCCAGAATCTATAATAATAAAAGGCAAAGCCCTCACTGACTCACTCACTCACTCACTCACTCACTCACTCACTCACTCACTCACTCACTCACTCACTCACTGACTCACTCATCACTAATTCTCCAACTTCCCGTGTAGGTGGAAGGCTGAAATTTGGCAGGCTCATTCCTTACAGCTTACTTACAAAAGTTAGGCAGGTTTCATTTCGAAATTCAAAGCGTAATGGTCATAACTGGAACATATTTTTTCTCCATACACTGTAATGGAGGAGGCGGAGTCACGTATCGCGTCATCACGCCTCCTACGTAATCACGTGAACTAAAAACAAGGAAGACATTTACAGCACGAGTCACACGCGGGAACGAAGGTAAATGACGTTAATTTTTGACTGTCTTTTAATACTGTGTAAGCATACATATTAACACATGTGCAATTAAACGTGTGCATTTACGGGGTGATTTCTCAGGCTTAAAAGCTCACCTTTTATCAAACGCGGGAAGAAAGGTAACTGACGTTGTTCACTGTCTTTTAATACTGTGTAACCATACATATTAACACATGTCCAATTAAACGTGTGCATTTACGGGGTGATTTCTCAGGCTTAAAAGCTCGCCTTTTACTAAAAAGGTAAATGCAAAACTATTTTCAATCAGTTTATTCAAACGCTCCCGTTAAGGATTGCAATAACATATTCGCGAGATAAAAGAACGAAGTAGGGGGAAATGGAGGAACAGCCGCAAACAGTGAAGAGCAAAAAATTAATTAAACAATTGAGAACGGAGCGAGTTAAGGATACAAGCATGTTCATAAGGGAAACAAAGCACGGTGTAAAACGTAAGTTTAAATTAAGTTTATAGAAACGCTCCCGCTGCGGATTGCAATAACATATTTGCGAGATAAAAGTTTAATGAGAAGACACGAGGTATAAACGAAACCACACGCCATGGCGCAACGTTAGGGGCAACAGTTTCAACCATTCTATGATCTGCTTCTCGCAAATGAAAGACGGCACATGGCGGATGTTAGCCGACTTGCTGACCGCAACGTTAGGGGCTTCAACTATGGTGCTGACGCCACATCTCGGTGCCAACACTTTAAAGACTCTACTTAAAAGACACGCCCTCCTCACTGGACAGTTAAAAACACCAATCAAACTAACGATGACATCAAGTATTACCCAATCAAAAGTAGGAAAGGAGGCATCTTCATAAAATGCGTGTGGGATGATTTGCATGAGACGCTGCTTTAAAAAAAAAATGATAAAAAAAATACGGGATAAATCCCGTCCAGTATTGATTCAAAACGGGACGCGCAATTTCATTCTCAAACGCGGCACGATTCCGTATTTTAAAGGACGGGTGGCAACCCTACAGTGCCAGGTAACCACCCATACAATCAGATTGTGATTCAGACTAGGAATGCAATGAATGTAATTACCCCGATCTACATACAAGGCGAAAGTCTTGCAACATTCAAAGATGATGGTTTGTGATAAGTACACCATACAACATAAAAGACCTTATGAAGCCTTGAACCGAAAAAAGCAAGATCTCAGAGATCGTAAAAAAAAAAATAGGAGGTAATGTCGTTTTACTCGCTGTACATTTTACTCAAACATTACCAGTTATTCCACGAGGGAGACCAGCAGATGAACTCAACGCGTGTTTAAAATCCATGCTTCTCCCACGCTCGGTTATATGTCGCGTGTTCTCGGGTAGGTGCACCAAAAAATGTATACATTTAAGCATGTAATGGGCAAACAAAAAATGAGGTATACCCGAAGGCACTGCAGTAGTACTTAATGTAACTTTACTTCTTAAATGTTAATGTTTTACTGTTTAATAATTTATACGCTTCTTATATGTTGTTCAAATTCTTTTATCAAAATACCAGTGACAGCGCAATGCACGATAACATGGAGTGAATACACCATACGCATCCGCCCACGGCTGCCCTGCTGTGCGCAGATAGGAGTTGATTCTACAATAAAATAAAATAAAGATAAAAAGAGTAAAACAATCATCACCCATAAAGCGTGTGTGTGTGTATATATGTGTATATATATATGTTGATATGTCGATGTGTATATGTATATATATATATATATATATATGAAGATATGTATATATATGTGTATATGTATATGTATATATATGTTTATATGTGTGTGTGTGTATTTTATATATATAAAACACAGCAACACTCATAACAATGACAACACAATTACATTGACAATCATGTTACGTTCTTTTTAAAATGTTTCCTTTTTTTTTCATAACCTCTTTAACACACTACTTCTCCGCTGCGAAGCGCGGGTATTTTGCTAGTATACTATATATGCCTTCACTTCAATATATGGAGTTTATTTAGGGTGATTTTTTTATAAAGTTATCATGTAATAAATTTCTGTCTGTGTAACCTTTTAGTCTGTGAATTTTCTGTGTGGAAAGTTTGGCCTGTGGGTAAAGCATTTCACTTTTAAAGCTTAAGTTTAAAGATTTAATCTACACCGCTAATGCTGAGCAAGTCGCGTAACCTATGTAGGTATTATGCATTCATGAGTTCATGAGTTAAACTATACTGTTAAGTATTTTGAGATAATGCACACTGTGTCCTGGGAGGTTTCTTTAAACTTTTCATTAGTAGTCATATTTATAGTTTATACTTTTGTGATTTGATAGAGAATCTAAAAAAAAACTTAATTATACCTTGACTAAAAACATTTCATATTTAAAATGATCATATTTTTATTTTATTAACATTTTACCATCTGTGTAGTATACTGAAAGTAAAAAAAAATCCAAAAAGTTCAGTAAGGTATATAATTTTAAAAGGTGACAAGGTGGTTGCATTATCATACAGTAGTTATATGCATAATGGTACAATATTGTAATAAAGTAAACCAAAGTGTGGCAAAGGTTTTAATTGTACCTTTTTTTTTTTTTTCCCCCAAAAAACAGCATTTTAATTTCAATGATCTGAATTACCTGTTAGGTACCTATGTGTCTTGTACACATGTAAACACATGCCCAAGTGCCGACATCCTTAAATTCTATATTTTACCTGAATCTGACTAATGTCACAAATTATTGAAAATGGCAAGGCTCAAATAAAAACCTGCCATCATTCACTTTAAGTAACACACCACAACCCAATAAGTAACTCTCAAATTCTCAGAAAGAACATACGTTCTAGATAGTCATTTACCACCTATCAGCAAATTGTTTACTATAAACCTGTTTTGAAGTCACCCCTACTATTTACAGATAATCTAAACTTGCCAGTCTTCCAGACCAAATATTATTGGTACATCCTAATATTGCTTTGCCTTGACAAATCTAATACCGTATTCCAAACATAGCTTGAAATTTTCAGTACTCGACATAGATATTGACTGTTTGAATGGTTTCCACCATGTCTTTATGAATTTTCTCTAGCCGCTGTTTTCTTTCTTTCTTTCTTTCTTTCTTTCTTTCTTTCTTTCTTTCTTTCTTTCTTTCTTTCTTTCTTTCTTTCTTTCTTTCTTTCTTATCACATCTTATGTAGATGCATATTAAAGAGAGGATATTGGTGACTATAAATTGGCCTTGAATTAATTAGTCTATGTGTGAAAATATATCCAATTGTATCCAAATTAAGGGCTACCTAAGTACATGCGTTAATAATAAAGCCAGGCTTCGTAGAACACACACACTGGATTATTAAGCAAATCATGTTAACATAACAAGCGAACAGAACAAATTAAAAAACTACCAAAATTAATTAAAACAGGAGCAACTGTTTTAACTTCAAAACATAAAAAGCTTTTTCTCACTTCCCCTCAAACACAACCAAATAACAGCTCCACGGTACTGTAACCATGCAGCATCTTCAACAAGATGTCAAGGGTAATGCAGTCATAAGCTTATTCCAAGTTCATAAAATATGAACCCAAGATTGGCAAACACCCTACACAACTTTGATCTCCATTTTATACTGAAGACCATAACCACAGAAGAAAATGTCTAGGTAAAAGCTAATAGACTTAATCCAAGGCTGCAGGACATGAGCAATGAGGAAATATCTAAGGAGTCTTTATAGGATCTGCCTAACAGAAGACAAAGCATGCAACAGAAGTTCTTAAATGTATCTTGAAATAAATAAGGTTGTTACCATCACTTTCTATAAAGAAACTTTTTCAACATAATAATGGGTATCAATATAAAATGATTAAAAATAAATCTGTCTCAAGTGTTAGAAATATTTCTTCATAAAGTGAACTTTGATTATATAAAGCCTGCTACCCCATGATGTATTGGCAGTAATACAGTAATCCCTCCTCCATCGCGGGGGTTGCGTTCAGAGCCACCCGTGAAATAAGAAAATCCGCGAAGTAGAAACCATATGTTTATATGGTTATTTTTATATTGTCATGCTTGGGTCACAGATTTGCGCAGAAACACAGGAGGTTGTAGAGAGACAGGAACGTTATTCAAACACTGCAAACAAACATTTGTCACTTTTTCAAAAGTTTAAACTGTGCTCCATGACAAGACAGAGATGACAGTTCCGTCTCACAATTAAAAGAATGCAAACATATCTTCCTCTTCAAAGGAGTGCTTGTCAGGAGCAGATGTCAGAGAGATAGAGAAAAGCAAACAAATCAATACGGCTGTTTGACTTTTAAGTATGCGAAGCACCCCGGCACAAAGCTGTTGAAGGCGGCAGCTCACACCCCCTCCGTCAGGAGCAGAGAGAGAGAGGAGAGAGAGAGAGAGACAGAGAAAAACAAACAATCGAAAATCAATACGTGCCCTTCGAGCTTTTAAGTATGCGAAGCACCGTGCAGCATGTCGCTTCAGGAAGCAGCTGCACAGAAGGTAGCAACGTGAAGATAATCTTTCAGCATTTTTAGACGAGCGTCCGTATCGTCTAGGTGTGCGAACAGCCCCCCTGCTCAATCCCCCTATGTCAGGATCAGAGAAAGTCAGCGCAAGAGAGAGAGAGAGAAAAGTACGTTGGGTAGCTTCTCAGCCATCTGCCAATAGCGTCCCTTGTATGAAATCAACTGGGCAAACCAACTGAGGAAGCATGTACCAGAAATTAAAAGACCCATTGTCCGCAGAAATCCGCGAACCAGCAAAAAATCCGCGATATATATTTAAATATGCTTACATATAAAATCCGTGATGGAGTGAAGCCGCGAAAGGCGAAGCGCGATATAGTAAGGTATTACTGTACTTTGCAATCTTTATCATCAGCACAATTTTGAACACTTTGGCTAAACAGGAATTGACAAGATAAACTAGGCTTAAAAACCTATAGTTTCTGTATAAGATTAAGCTACTTGGAAAAAACACTTTACCTTTAAGCTTAGTTTGTTATATTTGTTATGCAAAGGTAACTGCAGTAAAAGAGACATCAACTGTGCGTTTACTTAGTTTTGGTCTGAGACTTAGAACAGTTTAGAATTAAAAATTTATTAATTTACTAGCAAAATACCCGCGCTTCGCAGCGGAGAAGTAGTGTGTTAAAGAGGTTATGTAAACATAAATATACATATACATATATACATATATATACATATCTACATATACACATATCAATATATATATACACATACATATACACACATATATACATATACACATACATACATATATATATATATATATATATATATACACACATACATACTGTACATACATACACATATATATATATATATATATATATATATATATATATATATACACATACAGACACATATATATACATATACATATCTACATATATATATATATATATATATATACACATATATATATATACATATCTACATATATATACATATATATATATACATATCTACATATATATATATATATATATATATATATATATACACACACAGTAATCCCTCACTTATCGCGGGAGATAGGTTCCAAGGCCGACCGCGATAACTGAATTTCCACGAAGTAGCGACAACATATTTATTTAATTATTTGACGTGTATTTGGACGTTTTTAAACCCTCCCTGTATTGTTTACAGCCCACCCTTTACTCTATTAATAACAGGGACAACTGCTAAGCAATATGAAATCGGTAGATAAGTTTACACTTACTGCATAGCGAAGTACACGTAGCTATATATGACGTGATGATGGTGATGAATATGCTGCGCAGTAAAAATGATGACGATGAAGGTGATAATCCCCTGAATGCAGTAGCAAGAGCACGTTAATGCTGAATGAGTGAGATGAGACTTCCTGGTTAATGCAGCCCTCCATCGTTGAGCCAATCAGCAGCACACAGGAACTTAACTGCGTGCTCTGATTGGGTAGCTTCTCAGCCATCCGCCAATGGCATCTCTTGTATGAAATCAACTGGGCAAACCAACTGAGGAAGCAAATACCAGAAGTAAAAAGACCCATTGTCCGCAGAAACCCGCGAAGCAGCGAAAAATCCGCGTGATATATTTAGATATGCTTACATATAAAATCCGCGAAGTCGTGAATCCGCGAAAAGTGAACCGCGAAGTAGCGAGGGATTACTGTATATATATATATATATATATATATATATATATATATATATATATATAGACATACATATATACATACATACATTCACATATATATATATACATATCTACGTATATACTGTATATATGTATATATATATATATATATAGAGAGAGAGAGAGAGAGAGCCAAATCCCTGCGCTTTGCAGCAGTGAAGTACTGCTTTTAAATTTTTATTAAGAAGAAAAGAAAACCTTTTTAAATTGAGGGAAAATATACCAATAACAATTTGTTAAGGATCTGGTTTTTTGTGAAGCTGCCTTTACACAGCCTGTCCGCTGTTTTATAAACGAACGCCATATAAGGCCGTCCTTTCTCCTTGCTTAGCAGTTCTATATTCTTTTATTGTTTGTTTATTACGATTGTTATAGTTATTGTGTAGCTATTTGAGACTCACTTTTCTGTTCAGGTACCCATTTCCTTTATGTAGTCCGCGGATTCTCCGCTATTTTTTGTTCGTTTATTACGATTATAGTTATTTATTGATTTCCTTCTTTAGCTGACTGCCTGCTCATATAAGGCGCTCTGCTGTTTTTTTGTGAAGCAGCCTTTACACAGCTTTTCCTCTGTTTAATAAACAAACGCCATATAAGGTCTTCCTTTTTCCTTGCTTCGCCAAGGAAGCAGCCTTTTTATTTAATCCACGGGTTCTCCGCTGTTTTTTTGTTCGTTTATTACAATTGTTATAGTTCTCTTTGTATACCACGTTGTCAGTTCAGCACTCCGGTTGTAATATGACCAAGCCGTGCAAGCTTACTGTTGAGAATGCAACGTATAGTTGTACAGGAGAAAAGCAATCTTGCCTCAAATCAATGGCAAACTTTTGTAGGTCTATGAACTTAATTTAAACTTTAGGTTTACACGGTGCTTTGTTTTCGAAGTACCTGCACTCATGAATATGTCTGTATGTGTCAGTCGCTTCAAATGTTCACGTGAGCCGCTCTCTTGTGTGATGTTGCGATGTCCACGGCTTTATTTAATGTTAGCTAAGACCCGGCACTTAAAAGTTTCTCGCTACAGCAATTTTAACTCCGTTACAAAGTGATCCAAAGTCTCGTTTATACCTCGTGTCTTCTCATTAAACTTGTATGTCGCGAATATGGTATTGCAAACGGCAGCGGGAGCGTTTCTATAAACTTAATTTAAACTTGAGGTTTACACCGTGCTTTGTTTCCGTAGTAGGTGCACTTATGAATATGCTTGTATGCGTCACTCGCTCGCTTCTTATTGTTTCGCTGCCTTCTCAATTGTGTAATGAATGTTTTCTTCAGCGCTCTTTGGGGCTCTTCCTTGTTTTGTACGTACTGCATTCACAGTCAGTTCACGTGATTACGTGGGTGGCGTGACGACGCGATACGCAATTTCGAAATGAAACCTGCCTAACTTTTGTAAGTAAGCTGTAAGGAATGAGCCTGCCAAATTTCAGCCTTCCACCTACACAGGAAGTTGGAGAATTAGTGATGAGTGAGTCAGTCAGTCAGTCAGTGAGTCAGTGAGGGCTTTGCCTTTTATTAGTATAGATTTCAGACACACTAAATCGTTAAATAAAGCTAGAACTGATCATTTGATGCCCATTTAAACCTTTCTCAATGTTAATTATTACCATCACATATTAATATAGTGTGGTCACTTACTATTTAAACTAAAATCCTCTACTTTAAAGTATGTGCATTATACTCTTACTATATATGCAAGTTGTCTTATGATTCCCATACAAATGTAAAATTATAATACAATGAAAACTGTGTTCATTCATGGCTTCAATATATGTAGCCTGAAGTCTCGTATCAGGACAATCATTTTTTGTTTGTACTTCAGCTTTTTTTATACTGTTGTTTGAAAATGTGATTATTTTCTCATACAATTCAACTAATATGAGTGATTTTCATGCAGTTCTTCAGGTGTGAAATGGTTTCACCCAACTTTACAAAAAGTTCCTAATAAAGTATGTCTGAAAAACAGTTACCCGTATTCAAGTAGTGATATGTCACTTCAAGCAAATCTTTTCAGCAGAAGTTGAGATGAATTTGATGCAATAAGACACACCACATCTCTGGGTAAGCTAGTTTATGGCAAACCTGCATAAAATCAAAACCACCTCTTAAACCCACCCTCAATCTTTTGCTGGAATTAAACCAGTGTGATTTATCTGGTTTGTAACAGTGTGCACCTGACAAACTTTATTTCCCTCCTAGTCTCCAACCTATTGCCTTACTCTTCCTACCCTAGCCATATGATGGTATAGCAAGTTACTTAGCCTACTGACACACAGTTCTCATCTTGGCTGTGGTCAGTCCCAAATGTATCTATGACAGAGTGGCCTATCTCTTTGATACACAAAAGTAAAACTGTGTATTAATATACCTAGGCAAATGAAAAAGCACATTTTGAATATACATAATTGGAAAGCCTGCCATTGTTAAAATCAGGTTTAATGTGAATCAATCTGTGTTCAACTGATTAAATTATTCCTAGTGCATTTAGACTTTCTTATGAAAATATTTCATTCACTTCATATAACCATTTTAATTATTTTTTTTGGAAATAATGGCCTTGATTCTTTTATTTCAGTTGCTCACAATGGAAAACATTTTCTTCTTATTTCATTTCACTGTATTTCCTATTATTTTTATCATGTTTGCTTTGATTTTTTTTTTCATGGAATATAATTCTCAGTTTTCTGTGTATTTTCAGAGTGCTTTAATTTAAAATTAAATTAAGAAAACAGAAATAGTGAAACCTTTTTTCACCATCATAAACCATTTAGAAAGTTTGAGCTGGTAATGAGCTAGTGATGATTAATATCACTGGCAAATATTCAAAATAAGAATCACAGTTTTGGTATTTGGGAGCTCATGTTATGTTGCTGGAAGTAGTCAGTGCTAACAAACCTAACCCATGTATGCCTTTTAATTATTGGACATTTTGATGCATTTTCATACAAACATTAAAATTTACTACTGTTACTACTACTACTACTGTTAATATTTTTAGAATACACAAAGACATCAGAGGCACATAAGGAGTGAGTAAAGAATTCTCAAATATTTCTTCATTCAGGAATGAAAGGAAGCTCAAACCACTTTACAATGTATAACATTTGTACTTGAATACAGTAATACATAATGATAACACCACCATTATCAGAATATGATTCATGTATACTGGCTTTCATTTCACATTACTAGACTGAAGTGAGCAATATGCAAGAATTAGTAAACTCTGTATCTATTGAATTAACATTATATGTAGAAAGCATTTCACTTAAGAGGAATGGTCACCTGTGTTCATGTTATATGTAAGATTTTTTTGTGGAATCTTGTACGTAAAATGTAGGAATGTAGTTGATATAAATGCTGTGAACATAGAATGAAAATTATCAATTACATTTTTGATAATTAAATGTTTGAAGGCCTCATGTAAAGGAAATAAGTTTTCTGCAGAAGAACTGAACTAAATTATAAAGGTGAGTGTAGCTTCTGATATAGCCCAGCAGGGAAGTCACTTTCCTCAGTGGTGATGAAGCAAAGCCAATCGACCTTGTATAGCTGAGATGAGCCCCAGGAGCAATCACTGACAGGCAGCAACTCAAAGGAGGCTTCTAGCTACCGCTAGCCCAGGCTCTCCCAGCAGGAGTCATTTTAGACTTTGTGTTGGACTATGCCTTCAAGGTATTCAGAGCATTTACAGGAGGTACAAGACAAGAAAAATAAAGATGAAAGTAAAAGAAAAATACATTGGACTCCTGCTATAATGATGTTGGCAGCCAAGAGCATTTTATGTTGCAGTGCAGCACATAACACAAGGAAAAGTACTTGGATGTGACAGGACTTTTAAGTGCAAAGCAAACTATTATGCCATCTTTTGTATCTCCAAGTAATCACCTTGTATGGTTAACAATACAGGTGATTTTTTTGCATCCAATTCACATATTAAGCATGGAAAGAAAGAATGGTAGTATTTATAAAATTTCATGATGATGTATACTTTCTGTGCCCTGTAACTTAAAAGAAATTAGACTTCTGTTACAAAACATTTATATATTTGAACAAGCTCACCCTATTAGAAAAATGTCATGGCTCTGGCATGAGGAACCACATTTTTACTTGAAAAAGTATGCCAAGGACTTTAGGTCTTACAAATTACCAGCAGAAATGGAAGTCTTGCTGTTGAATTTTCTTTGTTTTCCTACGTAGTGGAAGACATTTTTCTGCCATGTTGTATAAACACCGGAACGTTGTGCCCAATTTTACTTTTTAATACCATAGATTTTTATTTTGTTGTCTTGTTTATTGTGTACAAAATGTGTATTCTTAATAAATCAAAACTTAAATTTTCCATGAAAAAGGGAATTTAATACAATGTGGTTCTCAAAATGCTGATATGTCTTATCTCTGCTCGTTGTAACTTTGAGAGCAGTACCCTTATTTTTTCTACTTTTTCATCTGAAAGATCTGTTTTGTAGTTAGTTATGTCATTTTAAAACAAAAACAATTTTAAAGATTTTTGGTAAATTAACAAAAACACAATCAGATCACAAGCTTCTTACTTTATGTTGGCCACATGTCTGTCAAGAAGTTCAATCACACTAAAACAAATCACCTCCTATGTTAGCTTCATGGTTAAATGGAGATGTTATGAAACATTGGAGCATTGACAGGCTTGAGAGTCTCAAATATTAGGATTCACAGACTGATTTGCAGAAACTTTTTTAATGTCATAGTTTTAAATTAAAAAAAATGTCACAGTATATTACTGATTAATCAGTTTTCGATATTGCTTTGGTGCTGCCTCCAAACTTGTCTCTAGACCACAGTTTCATTTTTCAACTAGCATACAGCCACAATACAAACACTACCCAGTGCTGCCCATTAAGACAGTAAAAGAAACAGAAAGAAAAAGTGAACTCTAGAGAAGAACGAGTTAACTGCCTCTTGCTTTACATTCCACTTTCACTCACTTTACTGATCTGGACAAACACTTGACTGCCTCTGATGACGTAACTTCCAATCACCGCTGTGAGTTATAACAAGAAGTCTACCCAGCTACAGAAACTGTGGTAGAAATCAAAAATTTTAATTAAAGAAAGAAACTTATCCTGTAAGTCTGGTAAAACCTTTTAAGTCAGTAATCAGGCAGGAGAAAGTTTGTTTATCTGCGTCCTTTATTACTCTTGCAGCACCATGCTGAAGAGAGAGCATCCACCACAGCAGTCTGTTATAACATGGTCAGAATGATCAAAAAACAAAGGGTAGAAGTCCATTTTATATATTGAATTTACATACAGTGTCAATTAATACCTTCACTTACTCTAGTTGGTTTCTTGGTCTACACCCAAGTGACTTATTAAAAATAAAAGTCTGTTTTATTATATTCTTATTCTTCTCCTATCCTTTGGATTTAGCTCTCACCCTTGAAATTTCTGTGTATATAACAACTGTCCAGTCTTGTTGTCTATAGGACATCTGGTGATCTCTTAGTCATCTTTTAGTACATTTAATGTATTAATATCTGTGTCTTTGTTGTTCACGTGACATTTATTTAGTTTTTCTGATACGCCTGAGCAGATTGCTGACATGTACTAACCCTTTATCCTATTTCTTTAAGATGAATGTTGTGTTACTCTAAAATTATTCTCTCACACAATTTTTTAGATCGTCCCCCAAAAACATACAGTATATAAGTAAGCCTGTTTTTTTTTTTTTTTTTTTTGCTCTGATCTGTGTGTCACAAGCATGTCTGAATGTGCACACTGTTATGAAAAATAACATCTAAGAAATTCCTTAAATGTCTTATTTGTAACAATGATGATTCAGACTTAAAAAGAAAAACATTAAGTCACCTCACATAAGCAAAACAAAAATCATGCATAAAGGCTTTGGCATGATACAGTCACCTCATGTACAATGCAGCTACCACCAGTAAGTGGAATGAGTGAAAAGAAATCTTTTTTTCACATTTGTAAAAGCAAGAATTTATTTTAAAAAAAAGGTTTTCCTACCTTATGTCACTTATAAAACATACTGCTGATCATATGAAGTAGAAAGAAAATATGAAGATATCCAAAAGCCAGCTCTTTAAGTTAAATCCATAGCTGAGTGAAATTTTTAAATTAGCAGTATATCATATTTTGTGCTTGTATTTTCAATTCTTATTCACTATCATAAAGATTAAATATTATTTATTTTATTATTATTATTCAGTATCAAACCTTCATAGCCCTTTTTCAGTTTCTTGGTCATCATATTCTGTTGAGATAATTGGGTTAGACTTCTAGCAATGGCAATGCTTTTAAAACTGCAAATTAGTCCACATTGTGAAAACTGTCATTGAATGTTCTTATCCTGTCTGCATTTTTATAAAGTTAAATTTTGTTACATACTTAAAGAAAGAGCAATTTCAAATCACTAATATGTAAGCCACCCTCCGGAATACAGTAATAAAATAGGGACCAATGCATTCTGTCATCATAAGTAATGAGATGTTACCACTTTATTTGAAGGTGATATTGCACTTTATTTAAATATATTTGATGCATAAGGAAAAAGTTGGTTACAATTCAAGCTTGATTGGTGACATAGAACTGCTTTGGAAATGCACAGAAGAATTTTTAAAGCCCTAGCCAGAAACCACTTCCAGAAATTCTTCTAAGGTAACTTCCCGGTTCAGGGCTGGCCTCTAGAACTCCAGGCCCAGCAGTCCAATGTTTCTTTTAAAGGGCTCAGTTCAATATAATGAGAACCGGAGAGCTGCATACAGAATAACGTTTTGTACTGGGGGACTGCAACCCTACTGTCTAGTACCCCCCCCCCCAATATCTTTAAATTATACAGTTTTTTCTAATATGCCTAAATCCAAGGTATGTTACACAAAAAAGAAGTAAACATCCCTTGTTGTGATGATCTGATTATAGTTACAGGACAAAGTAACTTTTCCCTGTTTTTCATTGCCATGACACATAGACTTCAGCTGCTGCCACAGTGACGTTGTGGTTGTTGTTTCATCAGGCTTTGTTATTAACATGTTTGCCTACTTGATGTCAGAAGAGAAAGTTTAATAGTATTTTCGTTCCCACAATTTCATAATGTTTAATTATGACTTTTTTTATGTAACTC
Organism: Erpetoichthys calabaricus; assembly: GCF_900747795.2. Classification (NCBI taxonomy): domain Eukaryota; kingdom Metazoa; phylum Chordata; class Cladistia; order Polypteriformes; family Polypteridae; genus Erpetoichthys; species Erpetoichthys calabaricus. The sequence continues at coordinate 66,675,899 of NC_041395.2, forward strand.
TTATTGACGGTGGTTATTTTAATTGAATTTAATTTATTTTTGCTTGTGGTGGGCTTGATTTATTTTTTTTGTGCTATGGCCCATCAAACTCTAGTTATGCCACTGGTTAGTATATCCAGGCACAGGAACATCTTAGCTTTGTTCTTTTCATGCTGCGATCAGTGAAACACTACCTCTGCCTGAAAACCAGTTCAGAGATACTAAGGAGGAGTTTCTTCCCATACTCCATCCACATCCTAAATGAGGACAGTACCTAAAGCTACATGAGGCCCTATTGTTAATTCTCATTTATCAAGTTATTTAAGCTGAAGCTATTATTTATTTATTTATACTTTTCTCAATTTTATCATTTCAATATAATGCATTCTATTGCTGCCATTTAAAATAATGATTATATTGATTACTATAAAGTCATACAGTACTGTTTCTTGTTCTTTTATATTCTTTAATGCACAGTTTTGAAGTTTAGCAACTAAGCATTTCATTATATATTGAACTGTACTGTATGATTGTATGTGACAAATAAGATTTGATTTGAGATATATATATGGTGTGAGCTGCGGAGCTGATCACACCCCCAGAGAATACAGACGCCCCTGGGAAAACCCCTAAAAAAACATTGACAGACTACCTTCACATTCCTCCGTTCCCTTCTGGCCGGCTCTGTCACGTAATATGCCTCTCGCAAGGTGCTCCGCCTTCTTAAAAAGCCTGTACGGGCTTCTTTCAGTTTGTTAAATTGGTTGTTTGCTACTCCTTCTCACTGTCTCTCAGACATTCTCTGCTCCTGGCGGAACTGTCATCTCTGACTTGTCATGGAGCACATTTAAACTTTTGAAAAGAGACAAATGTTTGTTTGCAGTGCTTTGAATAAAGTTCCTTTTTTTCTACAATCTCTTGTGTTTCTGTGCAAATCTGTGACCCAAGCGTGACAAGATATATATATTTACACACACACTGTATATAATATATAATCTGTGGGCTCAACCTAAAATCAGTTGCATACATTAAATTTGTCTTCTCAAGTGCAGTCATTTCGAAAAGAAAAGCACATATAGACAACCGGTTTTCATTTTTACAAAATTCAAAACTTTAACATAATATCTAAAAAAAAAAAAAATTATTTCATGACACTATCTTGAAATTAAAATTGGCAAACCTTCCTTAAATTTGTATGTGGTGGACAAAAATTTTATTAAGCAAAACAGCAGTAAAATTGAGCAAGTTTTATTTTTCGACTAATACATCTGTTAAAATACAGGTACTCGTCGACATACGACCTATGCAAGTTACGACTGTTCGACTTTACGACGCGTTTGACTGTTTCCCCTGCCAGCTGTTGGCAGCGCCAGTTTCCCACACTCTCAAGTCTCGCTACGCAGCAGTAAAAATATACGCAGCAGTGTTGCCCCACGTGTGTTTGTGTCTTGTTGTTTTGGCAATTTTCGATAATAATATAACCCTAACATATAACCCTATAATATTAACACTAATAGCAGCTTTCTACTCAAAACGGCAAACTTGAGAAGCTGCCAGCATCAAACCCAGAAGCTCTTGATTGGGCAGTTCTTAGGATTGCACTACGCAAGCAGTCGCATCAACTGCTTACCGCAACCTGCTTTCTTTTTTCTTCTTGAATAAAAGCGCACTTGTTCTGTTATACTTGTACTTGTGAAAGTGTTTATTTGATATTTGGACTTCAGGCTTCACACCAGTCATTCTCAGTCACACACACCACTCACATCCACATCCACAGTTATCCCAGTCTCGTTCGTGCACAAGTTTTATATACAATCATCACATTCAAATGTTAACAGTTCCCACACACAACTGCTGACTCCCAATCAAGAGCTTCTGGGTTCGATGCTAGCAGCTTCTCGAGTTTACCGCTTTGAGTAGAGAGCTGCTGTTATTGTTAATATTATACAATAAAAACATACATTTGATTTACGTCTGTAACAACCATTGTAAATTTATAGTGCTTGTCAAAGTTAGCGTTCACGCTCGCCCCGATCTGACACTGCTCTTTTCAAATAAAGACGCGCTATAACAGAGGTGAACTCAGATCAGAGAAAACAGAAGCCCTCCCCGCAAGAAATGTCGACTCACAGTGTATGAATGGCGTATGGAAGAAGTGTGTTAAGCGTTATGTAAATACTTTTGCTGGATTTAACAGTGAACAAGAACTTGATGAGATTCGTGAAGAAATAGTGAAACTGTCAAAAGACCTTTCATTGGAATGTGAAATGGAAGATGTCGAGGAGTTGCTAGACCGGGAATCAGGTGAACTTATGAATGAAGAGCTGATAGAATTGGAAGAAGAAAGAGTGGCGGAAGAAGAAACAAGAGAATTGGAGTAAGACGAAGAGGAGGAGGTGCCACAAAGAATGTTCACCACAAAGGGATTGTCAGAAGATTTATCTACTGAATAAACTCCTCGGTCATTTTGAAAAAATGGACCCAAATATTGAACGATTTGCGAGGATTGAACGGATGGCACGCAACACATTTCGTCCTTATTGCGAAATTTATGAAGAGAAAAAAAAAACAAACAATTCAGACGAAGCTCACTATGTTTATGAAAAGAGCAACTCCTCCCATCACCCCGTCCGCAGCCTCGCCTGATCTGATGAAGGCGATATCGACAACCCGCAGCCAAGCACCAGTGGTGCCAGGAATTAAATGTACAGTACAGTATTTCTTGTTTTGTACGTTTTCCACATATTAAACAAATTGTACTGTAGTATGCTGTGTTTGTCTTAGAAAGTAAGAAAATGTTGATAAAATATTACTTTAAGATGATTACAATATTATTACCCAGTCTAATATTCTTACCTTAAATTAACATAGGCCGACTTACGTCCAGATCGACTTACAACCAGTCAGTCGGAACCAATCGCGGTCGTAAGTCGACAAGTACCTGTATTCACAAAGTTTTCTCTGCCACTCAAGTAAAACCAATCCTCCATTACAGTTTGTCCACTGTGGCAATAACTTCTTTTGTTGTCAGTGCCGAAGGCCAGCCAGACCTTGGGTCATCTTCATGAGATGTCCTGCCATGAAAAAATTATGCATCCCATCTATGCTATGTGGCATATGAAAGGGACTGAGTTGCCAAAGGTGTACTTCTTTCTAGCATTAGAAATTCAATAACAGAATAATACTTGATTTTGTATTTATTCATATCCATGTTGATTTGGTTCTAAAACATACACTATTAACCACAAATGCCAGAAACTTGTAATTCACATATTTTTATAGATAGAAGCTTATCTATTGCCATTTAAAATTAGCACTGTTCAAGGAGTAGGCTCAAAAGTTTATGATCACCCTTTCAAATTGACATTAATTTCTAATGAGTCATTTTGTATTTTGCTATATAAAGGAATGCATCTTTTAGAATCTGAGAATGTAGCTTAAAGGCTTTTTGACTTTTGAAACCTTTTGAAGACTTTTTCATTTTATATTAAACTGTGCTTTAATGCAAATAAAATAACAAATACTTCCACTGTCATAGATCACTTAAATAAGTGGGAAGAAGCAGATTTTATTGAAAATAATGCAAAGCATATTGTTATTTTCTGTGACATTGATGGTTGTTTAACCTGAATTTGAATGGAAACATGAATGACGGAGAAAGATGAAAGAAGTCAAGTGCCAATTATACCACATGGTGTGTCCTCTGGCCATGCAGACACAGCTCATCCTATCTGACTTCCACTCCTAGTAATTCGTATTGCAGTTATTGACTTCATAGATAATGTAAAAGTAGCATTTTCAGAGAGAGGATGCTGTTACCCCTCCAGATTATACCTTTAGCTCTACAGTGCTGACAGTCAGCACACCATTCTTTCAGGCACTCATGCTTTCAGTGCAGTGTAGCTTAACCATAGTCGAGTCATAGTGCAAACAGGTGAAAATAAAGCCTAATGTCATAAAACTTCTATCACCTCTAACTGCCACTACTGCTGATGTGAAGGCTTCTTGCAACAATACAACACCCATTATGTGATTGTGGATATGTGGATAGGTAGGTCCTACCCTGGACTGATGCCTTATTCAGGGCTGGAGTCCTGCTTTGCACCAAATGCTGTTGAGATAGACTGTAGCCCTTTGAAAACCTAAATTGGAGAAACAGTGTTTTGTTAGGTTATCTATCAGCTACAAATGTTTCAATAGTATTCTAGATAGATAAAGCCAGTATATTTTTATGTTCTGTGACATGTTGTATATTTCCTTAAAGCCCTAAATTCTGCTTCATATAAAACTTACAAAAATATTTTTAAGTATTGCTTCTAATAAACAGTTCTCAATTAGTCAGGCCAAGTTTAATTTTGCATAAAAGCACTACATAAATTAAGGTTTTTTTTCCTGTAAGATTGCTGCTATGCTTTGAGAAAGAATAACCATAACCTTTTTGCCAAAAAATCAACCATAGCCCAAGTTCATCCTTGCCTGTAAGTTTGGTTGTATATGTTATCATGATTATATGGGTACATTCGTTAAAAAAACGATGCCATTTAAATTTGTCATTTCCAAAAAACAGTGCACTGCTATGGTTTTAAATAGTAATGACCTTTTACCTTGCACATGACCACTACTGTTATTGACCTGTTACCAAACAGAGGACCATGACTGCCAAACACTTGTGTGTTTTTCACTGAGAATTACTTACAGTATTTCATATTGAATTTTCAAAGAAAATGTAGTGAACAGTATGCTTTTTATGGCCAGAGTTTAATCAATGCATCATTCTTTTTTTAATTACACTTCAGTGATTTTAAACATCAAAAGATTTTTGAGTAGCAGTACAGAAGCAAGCTTGATCGCAGCTTTCCTCACAGCAGATTAATGCTTCAAACCATGTGCACCTCATGATTTCAACTGAATGGTTGGCGCTGCTTAAATATAAATAGAACACCAGAATTCATTTGAGAATCCCAAAACCCAGCAAAGGCAGCATTCAGTGGAAAAAAGAAACCTGAAAGAACCGACAGTGCTCCCGCTGTAAAATGAAAGAGAGACAGATCTGTTCATTTATGAAGAAATCGCTCCATGTATCTGTCATATTATTCAGACAGAATAAGACAAGGGGATCTTTTTTACTTTGATGTAAATACAGAGTAATAGTAAAGTTCACTGACAGTTATTTTGATATTTTTTAAATTCATATTAGTACTTTTAGCAAATTTTAAGTAAATGGCATTTGGTTTATGACTTAATGTTTATATTATTTTATTTTTATTAATGTGATATATGTTATACTGTTTTACATAAAAATGTCAATATTTTAAATTGTTCATGAATACTGTATATCAGTGTTGTACTGTTAGGAGAATTTTATTTGTTTTTTTTAATTTCCCTGTCCCTGGAAAAGGAACATTACAAGTGTTTTAAAAGATCTTTGTCAGTCCACTGTTCATTTGCTTTCTGATAAACAGAAATGCTTGGAACTTGGATGATATCGCTAAGACTTCTTTATAAAGCTGAAGATAAGTATCTGTGTTAACCAGAGCATTCCTTCATTTCTTTAGCTTAAGGGAGGGCTCTAAGAATCAAGTGCATTCATTGGGTTCCGCTGCAAATTACAGGCCTGTACAGACCCTTAAAGGAAGGACCTCAGAGTATTATTTCTCAAGTGCCAAGGGCCACAAACCTGATCCTGTTAATAAAGGAATCCTCTTAACCTCTTTAACACTCGATATTACCTACTTTGGGTTTATTTCAAGAGCACTTATTGCACATTCTCTTATGGGAATCACTGGTACAACTTCATGACTCAGTCCACACTATGTGTTGTTATGAGAAGTATTTCTAAATCAGCCACTGCTGAGCCTTAGTCAGATTTTTCTAAATATGTTGTCTTTTTATTCAAATGTTAATTAAGCACTTTTTTTTCAATGAAACTTTAAAAATATAGTGGTAGGTAAGTAGGATCAGTGCAATTTTGAATTTAATTAAAAATAATCTCTTTAAATTAACAGTTTTGGAAAATAAGATTTGATCAGACCTAATCCCTGAAAAATTATTGTTTATTACACTTGTATCAGTCTGAAAATGAGACATTAAAAGTGGCATAATGACAACAATGAAGTGGTTTGGAAGGGTGAAGATGACTGACGTATTGCTACATCATTAGAAATGCCATCATAATGTAGTGCCATCATAATACTTGCTACTTTAAGTGGGATAAGGATATTTAAAAAAAAATGGAAAATGTGAATAAATCACATTTCAGATATAATTTGTATAGGAGCCATTGAAAAAAAACAGATTTAGTGCTTTAGCAAAGAAGAGTCTGATGCAATGCCTAAATTGGAATTAGCATCCTAAATTATGCTCATGTTCTGAATTTCTCTAATGCAGCTGCAATACTAATATAGCATCAGTTTGTCAGTTGGCATCTTTTATTTACTGTGGAACTACACAAAACCGTGACACACACATAGTTTATTAAAATTAATAGACTAGAATTACAGAGATCTTAAACACATCTGCAGTAGAGCACTGTACAGTGTATAATTGTATCCTGTCATATTTAAATAGTTCTTTAAAACAAAAAATTGTGACAACTTGTTCTCTCTCCCTCTCTCTCTACCACCTACCCCACCCCCTCTACTCCCCCCCCCCCTTGAAATTTCTCCGTCTGCACAGAGACTGCATTTGCCTCCAGACTTGTCAGACACAGTGAGCCGGTTGAACAAACAGGATCTGGCAGAATCCTCCAAACTGCTGAGAATGGGATGTGGCGCTGCGGCCACAGGCAAGAAACACCTGGACTTCTAGGGAGTTTCTGTTAACCATTTCACTTGCAATTTGAATGACAGTCTAATTATGGCTACTGATTTCATTTACAGAGTATATCATATGAATCAGTGTTCCTATGTAACTAGAACAAGTATCAAGCTGTTGTAAAATAAAAATTGTTTGTGGTTTATTTAGCATTTTATATGAAAAATAGTCTTATTTTAATTTGTACTTTCTATTTTTTCTTTTATTTTGTTCTAATTGTTTCAGAAAGGTCTATGGTTTGTTTATGTCTTCAGTTATACTGAAAGTAATTAATATATAAAATATGAACTTCTGCAATTCCATTATGTTTTCAACATAATTATTTAATGACATAGATGAATTTAAATCTCGGAACTGAAGTAGAATTCTACACGTGAAAGAATGTATCAGTCTAGACTGATTGTGTGGGTTTGTGATAATAAAACTGCAGTGAGATATCAGAAATAGCTAAATTGTTTTAGGGAATTTCAAGAATGTGACTTTGTCTTTAAATGCATATACAAAATTAAGTGTTTAAGGCATTTCTATTTTTTAAGAAAGACAAACAAGATTACATCCTAAGTGTTAACAGAAAGATGGCTTATAGAAACAGGTCAGAGTTTGCACCCTATGGCAATATGAGCAATTAAGAAAAGAATGAACATTGTTGGGGTAGATGTAAGGTCATCATCCTTATGCTACCTGACCTACAATTCACCTCTGTAATTCTCAGTACCGGTAATACCCCAATGTGCTAAGCCTATATAATACATAGGAGAATATGTGTGAACTTTATCTTCTTAGGGGCCAGGAGATCATTAGAAAGTTTCAGTCTGGAAATTGAAGTAAACCTTGTATAATTATTTTCAAATTAAAGAACTGTTTTTGTATGTATTTTTAATAATGTTACCTACTAGCAGTATCACATGTGTGACTGTCTTTAATTCTTAAAGGTCAGATGTAATGTCATAACAAAGAGTCTAAAGTGAGAGAAGTATGTATGCTTCATGTCCGTTCAGGCTGAAGTTTTCAGGAAAGCTGCTCTCTTCGATGTGTGAAATGAGCCCTGTTTTAGAGCAGGTGAGACATGTCACCATATCTTCCTTTAACCTTTTTCCTTTTGAGCAGCTGTTTAGCAGAAAGTAGCAATAAAATTGAAAAGTGTAAAATTAATAAAACCCAAGAATTAATTTCTATATATAGTGTGTTCGAACTCTCATCTCATTTCCAATTCAGCCTCCCAGGTAAATGTTGTGGAAATAGCTTTAGCAGAACAATGCAGACATTTCTATCCTTTATAATAGTCTCTAGCTCATCCTTTTGAATTTCATGGTTTTCTAAAGTTAGTTAAAAATGTTATCCTTTTTTAATCATGTCCTGGATCTTCCCTAGAAAGTGATTGTATCCCCTGGCCAATTTTTCATTCTATCTGCCAAGTCAAGTCAAGAGTATTTATTGTCATTTCATCCATATACAGTAGTACAGCATACAGTGAAATGAAACAACGTTCCTCCAGGACCATGGTGCAACATAAAACATAGGACAACAAAGAATCCACAACACATAACATAAAGACACATAATATATAACAAGGTGCGTGTGAGTCAAATGTGCAAACATGTGCAACCATGTGCAACACTGCAGAACAGAACACGTATGTCAGATATCAGTCCGGTCCATGAGTGTTCACGAGTCTGACTGCTTGGGGGAAGAAACTGTTACACATTCTGGAGGTGAGGGCCCGAATGCCTTTTTCCCAATAGTAGGAGTGTAAACAGTGAATGTGAGACGTGTGCTGGATCATTCACAATGCTGGTGGCTTTGCGAATGCAGCGTGTGGTGTAAATGTCCATGATGGAGGGAAGAGAGACACTGATGATCTTCTCAGCTGTCTTCACTATCTGTTGTAGGGCTTTGCGATCCCTGACCATGCAATTTCCAAACCAGACAGTGATGCAGTTGCTCAGGATGCTCTCTGTGGTTCCTCTGTAGAATGTTGTTAGAGTAGCTGGTGGAAGATGGGCTTTCCTCAGCCTACACAGGAAGTAGAGCCGCTGCTGGGCTTTCTTGGCTAAAGACCTGGTGTTGTGGGACCAGGTGAGGTTCTCTGCCAGGTGGACACCCAGGAATTTGGTGCTATTGTCGACCTCCACAGTTGAGCCGTCAATGTTCAGTGGCAGATGGTCTCTTAGTCTTCCTAAAGTCAACAATCATCTCCTTTGTTTTGTCTGCATTCAGAGACAGGTTATTGGCTTTACACCTGTCCGTTAACCTCTGCACGCTGACTCATTGTTGTTGCTGATGAGACCCACCACAGTCTTGTCATCGGCAAATTTTATGATGTGATTAGAGCTGTGCGTTGCTGCACAGTCACGAGTCAGTAGTGTGAACGGTAACAGACTGAGCACACAGCCTTGAGGCACTCCAGTGTTCAGTGTGGTGGTTCTGGAGACGTTGTTTCCAATCCTGACTGACTGAAGTCTCTCAGTCATGAAGTCCAGAATCCAGTTACAGAGGTAGGTGTTCAGTCCCAGCAGGCTCAGCTTTTCCGTCAGCTGCTGAGGAATGATTGTGTTGAATGTTGAGCTGAAGTCGATAAACAGCATTCGAATGTATGTGTCCTTATTGTCCAGATGAGCGAGAGCCAGATAGAGAGTGGTGGCTATTGCATCATCTGTTGAACAGTTCCGGCGGTAAGCAAACTGCAGGGGATCCAGTGATGGGGGCAGCAGGGTTTTGATGTACCTCATGACAAGCTTCTCAAAGCACTTCATAATGATAGATTTGAGTGCAATGTAGTCATTGAGGTTGGACACTTGTGACTTTTTTGGCATGGGAATTATGGTGGTGGTTTTGAAGCAGGTGGGGACGATGGCAGTGCTCAGGGAGATGTTGAAGATGTCCGTAAAAACGTCTGCCAGCTGGTCTGCACATTCCCTTAGTACTCTGCCAGGAATATTGTCTGGTCCTGCAGCCTTCCATGGGTTGACTCTTCGTAGAGTATTTCTCACATCGGCCAACAGTCACTATGAGGAGAGGTGGTGTTCCTCATCACCACGTTGTTATGTGCTTCAAACCGTGCATAGAAGTTATTCAGCACATCTGGAAGGGAGGTGTCACTATCACAGGTAGGTGGAGTTGTCCTGTAATTAGTGATAGCCTGGATGCCTTTCCACATGCTCTATGCATCTTTGTCATGTAGGAAAAGTAAACAAGGCTCAGAAATTAACTGCAAACTGACAGCTAAATTGGTAAAGTTAACTCCCACTTAAACCACCACTGTCAAGTACTGTATATAGCAGTAGCTTATAGTATTGATGCACTTGCACCAATCACTTGGTCAATATCAGAGCCCCCTCTACTATTAAGTCATGTTCCAGATTATGACTTTAGCCTTTTTGTCTTCTGTGAACAGTAAGACCCAATCTTCATTGTGAGACTCTCAGATTTTGCTGCAAAATGTTTTTTCTGATGACAGAAGGCAAATATTTGCCAGACAAACCAATTCAACCACCAAGTCCCCAAAGTGGATACTGTGCAAGCCTGCCTTACACTATGATAACCCATCCATCCATCCATTGTCTCCCGCTTATCCGAGGTCGGGTCGCGGGGGCAGCAGCTTGAGCAGAGATGCCCAGACTTCCCTCTCCCCGGCCACTTCTTCTAGCTCTTCTGGGAGAATCCCAAGGCGTTCCCAGGCCAGTCGAGAGACATAGTCCCTCCAGCGTGTCCTGGGTCTTCCCCGGGGCCTCCTCCCGGTTAGACGTGCCCGGAACACCTCACCAGGGAGGCGTCCAGGAGGCATCCTGATCAGATGCCCGAGCCACCTCATCTGACTCCTCTCGATGCAGAGGAGCAGCGGCTCTACTCTGAGCCCCTCCCGGATGACTGAGCTTCTCACCCTATCTTTAAGGGAAAGCCCAGACACCCTGCAGAGGAAACTCATTTCAGCCGCTTGTATTCGCGATCTCGTTCTTTCGGTCACTACCCATAGCTCATGACCATAGGTGAGGGTAGGAACATAGATCGACTGGTAAATTGAGAGCTTCGCCTTGCGACTCAGCTCTTTTTTCACCACGACAGACCGATGCAGCGCCCGCATTACTGCGGATGCCGCACCGATCCGCCTGTCGATCTCACGCTCCATTCTTCCCTCACTCGTGAACAAGACCCCAAGATACTTGAACTCCTCCACTTGGGGCAGGATCTCGCTACCAACCCTGAGAGGGCACTCCACCCTTTTCCGGCTGAGGACCATGGTCTCCGATTTGGAGGTGCTGATTCTCATCACCGGATGACTGAGCTTCTCACCCTATCTTTAAGGGAAAGCCCAGACACCCTGCAGAGGAAACTCATTTCAGCCGCTTGTATTCGCGATCTCGTTCTTTCGGTCACTACCCATAGCTCATGACCATAGGTGAGGGTAGGAACATAGATCAACTGGTGGATTGGCCCTAGTGTGTGCTTGGTGTGTGGGTGTGTTTGTGTGTGTCCTGTGGTGGGTTGGCACCCTGCCCTGGATTGTTTCCTGCCTTGTGCCCTGTGTTGGCTGGGATTGGCTCCAGCAGACCCCCGTGACCCTGTGTTCGGATTCAGCGGGTTGGAAAATGGATGGATGGATTCTCATCCCAGCCGCTTCACACTCGGCTGCGAACCGATCCAGAGAGAGCTGAAGATCATGGCCTGATGAAGCAAACAGGACAACATCATCTGCAAAAAGCAGTGACCCAATCCTGAGCCCACCAAACCGTACCCCCTCAACACCCTGGCTGCACCTAGAAATTCTGTCCATAAAAGTTATGAACAGAATCGGTGACAAAGGGCAGCCCTGGCGGAGTCCAACTCTCACTGGAAACGGGTTCGACTTACTGCCGGCAATGCGGACCAAGCTCTGGCTCCGATCGTACAGGGACCGAACAGCCCTTATCAGGGGGGCCGGTACCCCATACTCTCGGAGTACCCCCCACAGGATTCCCCGAGGGACACGGTCGAATGCCTTTTCCAAGTCCACAAAACACATATAGACTGGTTGGGCAAACTCCCATGCACCCTCCAGGACCCTGCTAAGGGTATAGAGCTGGTCCACTGTTCCGCGACCAGGACGAAAACCACACTGTTCCTCCTGAATCCGAGGCTCGACTATCCGACGGACCCTCCTCTCCAGGACCTCTGAATAGACTTTTCCAGGGAGGCTGAGGAGTGTGATCCCTCTGTAGTTGGAACACACCCTCCGATCCCCCTTCTTAAAGAGGGGGACCACCACCCCGGTCTGCCAATCCAGAGGCACTGTCCCTGATGTCCATGCGATGTTGCAGAGGCGTGTCAGCCAAGACAGTCCTACAACATCCAGAGCCTTGAGGAACTCCGGGCGTATCTCATCCACCCCCGGGGCCCTGCCACCAAGGAGTTTTTTGACCACCTCGGTGACCTCAGTCCCAGAGATGGGGGAGCCCACCTCTGAGTCCCCAGGCTCTGCTTCTTCATTGGAAGGCATGTTAATGGGATTGAGGAGGTCTTCGAAGTACTCCCCCCACCGACCCACAACGTCCCGAGTCGAGGTCAGCAGCGCACCATCCCCACCATATACAGTGTTGACACTGCACTGCTTCCCCTTCCTGAGACGCCAGATGGTGGACCAGAATCTCCTCGAAGCCGTCCGAAAGTCGTTCTCCATGGCCTCCCCAAACTCCTCCCACGCCCGAGTTTTTGCCTCAGCAACCACCAAAGCCGCATTCCGCTTGGCCTGCCGGTACCCATCAGCTGCCTCCAGGGTCCCACAGGACAAAAGGGTCCTGTAGGACTCCTTTTTCAGCTTGACGGCATCCTTCACCGCCGGTGTCCACCAACGGGTTCGGGGATTGCCGCCACGACAGGCACCGACCACCTTACGGCCACAGCTCCGGTCAGCTGCCTCAACAATAGAGGCACGGAACATGGCCCATTCGGACTCAATGTCCCCCACCTCCCTCGGGATGTGGTCGAAGTTCTGCCGGAGGTGGGAGTTGAAGCTACTTCTGACAGGGGGCTCTGCCAGAGGTTCCCAGCAGACCCTCACAACACGTTTGGGCCTACCACGCCTGACCGGCATCCTCCCCCACCATCGAAGCCAACTCACCACCAGGTGGTGATCAGTTGACAGCTCCGCCCCTCTCTTCACCCGAGTGTCCAAGACATGTGGCCGCAAGTCCGACGACACGACCACAAAGTCGATCATCGGAATGGGATAGGAGACAAAACTTTCTTTTCGTAGAGGGGTACTTTAAATGCATTAAACATAACATCAAGAAGACAAGACACACTTCACATTTCAAGCATGGGTAATTTATGACATGCAAAGCCAGACCTAGAATTCATTCTAGCAGTACTAAACAAATACTAGAAGTATACAATCATAAACCTTCAAAGCTACAAAACCTGTGTAAGCAGGGTCAGCAATGACCATCCCATATCTATGCAAGAAGGAATGGCTAATTCACTGTCTAGATGACATTCTGCATCAGTTACCATAGTAGGCTTTCCCACAAAATAAAAATAGTTTGAAGCATATCCTTTCCCAACCCAAACCACCAACAAACGCAGCAACCTCACCCCAGGTTCATTATGACAAGCTCTCAAGTAACTTTTTATTGTGATGATTAAAATTGTCCCCATATATTGTGGTCTGACTGCCAATGGTCTAGCACAACATCCCCCACTGAAGGAGTGGGAAAAGTGAAGGGAGCATTGTTCAAGCAAAATTATGTATTAGCTTCACCAGTTTCTTTAGTGCATTGTGGTCCTGAATGGAACAGATCTCATTCTAGATGTTATATAGCCAGTGAAGATGGACACCAGCATGTACCTTTAGAAGGTGTTGAGCAAATCTTTGCAGTTCCAGTACTGCAGGCAGCTTTAATATTTTTATGGACCAGGATATACTTGAAAGTATAAAGCCAGAAAGTAGTCATAAATCAAGAATACAGGATAACTACTGCCTAAGCCAAAATTTTAACCATATATCATAGTTAAAACGGATTGCTAAACTTAAAAATGCCAGAGTTCTTAGTAATCACATGCAGAAAGCTCTTTGAATTATCCCTAATCACGTGATTCTCCATCCATGGTATCAGTTTATAAAGCGTCAAGTCAGCGACGTCACAATGCATCACTTCCAATACTTCACTCCCTTAGCAACCAGGAGCTGAAGGTCAAAGGTATGTAAATGTAAATTGAGATTTTATAAAATATTAATTTTTCCAGTAATACATTTTTAATGGAATTTCTGTTGTAAAAGGCATTCGGAGGCTTTTTGAGAATGGCCAAGGTGTGTTGTGTCTAATTCAAGAAATTTAAAGCTTATGACCTTCTACTGCCTCCAATGTTGATGGGATTGTGTGTTTTTTTCGTGACTCCTGCTTTCAGGAGTCTGACTAGCTTTTTGGTTTTGCTAACATTAAGTTAAGAATTGTTGTCCTGACGTTACCATGTCAAATAGCCCATTGCTTCTCTGTAAGCCATCATATAATTTTTGATGATCAGGCCTGCAATAGTAATGTGAACATCTTCTGTTTCAACATAATGTTTGTTGTGTTCAGTCTTCAACTAGCACAGAAATTTGGTAACAATTTAGATTCAGGTGAGCAGTCTATTCTTCCTATACATGTCATTCCTGGTGTTTTGACCACAGAGTCGGTCAGTTGTACCCTTGAAGCAATGTACCCAGCTTCTCTAAGGGCTGAGTTATACATGACATTCAGAACGCTTACGTGCACACATCATGACTGTCATGCGTTCCCAGCACGCTTTTGATGTGTGTTCTGAGCACATTGTCAGAAATTAACATGACACGGGCAAGAGTTACAGTACCAGCAAAAATGTAGGTGGCATGTGTGTTCAGGTTTTGGTACATGACGTCAGCATCGTTGTTTACTATTAACATCTCCATAGTGACAAACATGCCCTGTCATAATAGCTGGCATCAAATCGGCAGCTGTTTGAAAGTGGATGTGCAAAGCGGAAAATGTCAGAGAAAAGAAATGGGGATTCGGACATTGCAAGATGGAAGTGTGATGGCAAGCCGCATTGCAGCTCCAACAGGATCAATCTGCATGCTTTGATGTTTGATGAATGGTTCGATGCAGTTAAGGCAAATCATTAAACTTAAATGCTGACATACAAAAGTATTCATGGTGCTTTTCTTCATTCATTTCTCATATAGGCAATACAAGAGTCGCATATTCCCCATCGTAATGATAGGATACTTTTAAAGATCTCACATACCATCTTCTGTGTCGCTGTTGCCATCTTTTTTTGCACCTTTGCATCAGCATCTCACAAATTTTCCAGATGTACATATAGTATACTTGCAAGTATAGTCAGTAAACTGCTTAAGTAGCAGCAGAGTCTGCAAGCATATCCTGACCCTAACGAGACAGAAGAGTCTGTGCATCTCGGGTACATGCAAACTCTATATGCAAATGCACTTGTGACATTCATAGTAATGCAGTGGAAAGCATATTTATTGAAAATTTTATGTTTATTAAAAATAAAGCACACAAGGGAGAATACTAAGTTTCAAATGAATAGAAGATTAATACAATTGCGGTACCTAATGTGCCTCTCTGCCAGTTTGGATGTCTGACAGCTTGTTTATCTTAACATTTCAAACCTTTATTAGATAGATAGATATTCCACCTTCTTTCTCCCCCGTCTCTTAAATTACTTTGTTTTGACTCAACCAGTGTGAGGCATTTTTAAGACCCTTCCTGCAGTCACTTTTGGCCAAAAACCAAAATTACTTAAAAGACTTGGATGCATCCCCATTTTTGGAGATAGATTCTAGATCTCTTAAAATGGCAGCATGATTCCAGTTGTCCTGACTTAGGATTGTGAGCTACCTCTTAGCAGCCAGCATCTCTACTACTGCACATGCAAGGTCTATCACCCTATGACAGTTTCCCTTCTCTGCACTGATAAGCAGATGTCCCTTATCACTGCCAGTGTCTATGTTCCTTTGTGCCACTTGTTATTAGCAACCTTCCACAACACAAACATTAAAGCTCCCCTCTCTTCAATTAAAAATTACATTGAGTTGGGTTTATCTTCCACTGGTACAGATTTTAGGTCATCCTCTAAAGGCCTCTACCACAGAGAAAATCTAGAATAAGACCGGCTCCTTCAAGAGGTCTTATTTACACATTCCTTGCAGTGCATAGAGACAAGTCCAGTATTATATTGCAAGTAATTTTTACATCTTCTCTCAAACTGTTGTGCTTTCCAAGTCAATAAAGTGAAGTTTGTCCTGTTAACAACCTGTTTTCATTGCATAGGGTTTTGTATGTTCAAATCTGCCCTACACATACCCATCACCCACCAGGTGATGCAGCTCAGTTCAGTGATAACATTAAATGTATTCTCCATACAGCTTTGGACTGAGATTGCCTGTGTTATTTGGGTAATGTGCCCATCCAGCACTCAACAGAAAACACCACCCTCAGATGTGACACCAGACGTACTTCATGTTATCCCTTTTCTAGAAGAAGCTTGGTTTAGTTTTAATCAGAACCTTTTAGGGAGTTAAACTTTGTAGCATTCCTTTCTCTGGCCACTTCTCTTAGACTACTTTTGGCAAAGATAACTCTAAAGTATTATTGTGAGAACTAATTAAGAGACACTACTATGATGAAGTGATGCATGATTCAATATTTCGGGGGTGCAATACAATGGCTGTACCTGCAATATGACCTCCAGAGGTCATGCAAAAAGATGATTTTCCCTTGGGGATTGACAAAGTATATCAAGTTCAAATCAAAAATCATAATAAAAGACTAAATAAAAATGTGACAATCAAGTAAGATAACAAGAAAACTAACTGTTTTATGTGTCACCCCGCAACCACTATGTGTGATTGTGCCAACCTTTTCTTCTTGTTCTTTTTTTAAATCGGCACAGAAAAATAATGTGAAAGATTTCAGATGTCAAAACATAAAAACAAGTCTTTCTATACTGGTAAGCAATTGTTTTCTTGGTAAAGTGCCTTATTATCTTCAGTCATATGAAAAAGTTTGGGAACCCCTCTCAGCCTGCATAATAATTTACTTTCAACAAAAAAGATAACAGTGATATGTCTTTCATTTCCTAGGAACATCATCAAGAGTACTGGGGTGTTTTCCGAACAAAGATTTTTAGTGAAGCAGTATTTAATTGTATGAAATTAAATCAAATATGAAAAACTGGCTGTGCAAAAATTTCGGTACCCTTGTAATTTTGCTGATTTGAATGCTTGTAAACTGCTCAATACTGATTACTTGCAACGCCAAATTGGTTGGATTAGCTCATTAAGCCTTGAACTTCATAGACAAGTGTGTCCAATCATGAGAAATGGTATTTAAGGTGGTCAATTGCAAGTTGTGCTTCCCTTGGACTCTACTCTGAAGAGTGACAGCATGGGATCCTCAAAGCAACTCTCAAAAGATCTGAAAACAAAGATTGTTCAGTATCATGGTGTAGGGGAAGGCTACAAAAAGCTATCTCAGAGGTTTAAACTGTCAGTTTCAACTGTAAGGAATGTAATCAGGAAATGAAAGGCCACAGGCACAGTTGCTGTTAAACCCAGGTCTGGCAGGCCAAGAAAAATACAGGAGCGCCATATGTGCAGGATTGTGAGAATGGTTACAGACAGACAACCCACAGATCACCTCCAAAGACCTGCAAGAACATCTTGCTGCAGATGGTGTATCTGTACATCGTTCTACAATTCAGCGCAATTTGCACAAAGAACATCTGTATGGCAGGGTGATGAGAAAGAAGCCCTTTCTGCACTTACTCCACAAACAGAGTCGCTTGTTGTATGCAAATGCTCATTTAGACAAGCCAGATTCATTTTGGAACAAAGTGCTTTGGACTTCTTCTATTGGTGGCTCCCCCGCTTCCCCCATTCGGGACACTCAACAGGGGAGTTACCCTACCAGCAAATGCAGCTCCTTCTTTTCTGGTCCGGTAGCCCTCCGATCCCCAGCTACGTCAGGCTCCAGCCGGACCAAGACTTGGGTTCCTTCCACAGCGGCCAGGGCACTCACGCTGGGGCTCAACATGTCCAAAGCCTCCAAGACTCCTGCTACCTTATGCGCCGAGTCATTTCCTCTGCAGGTCACTCCACCTCCTCTAAACTGCTCTGCTGAAGCGACCGCTTCCAACAGCCCCCCTCTGAGGGTTGGCCAAACACTCCTCTGGGGCTTTCCTACCAGCTGCATTCCACCTTAACAGAGCATGTTCTTGCTCACGCTCTCACTTGCTCACGCACCGCGGCTTTCTCCTTCCTGCTTCCTTCTCCTTTAACCTCCCATTCTCTTTTTCTTCTCACCTCTCTTTTCTTTTTTTTCTCTTTTTTCCTTCTTTCCTTTGCTTCTATTATTTATTACAGGGACATGGATCAGGTGTGGCAATTAGCAGCTCCCGGCAACAATTATGTATGTGGGCGACTCCTCACCTGTGGACTTAAGCGAGGACTGTCTGCATCACGAATCACCCGGGAACCACTCCGGCCACACTACCACGCCTCCTCTCTAAACCGCAAGGGCGGCGATTATTTATTTAAAAAGTGGCCATTGATCTGAGCTGTGGACCCGCTATACCACAATATCCAGTCATTGGGTACAAAAAAATTGCAGTAGTCCTATTTAACTTTTATGACCATAAGAGTCTGATTGCTTGACATCTTTGTTGCCTATAATAACTACCTTTAGCCTACTGGAGATGTTCATAAATGAGGAGAAGGTTGTTGTCATGCAGGCCAATAATGGAAACTGTTGGAGCAACATTTCATTTGACTCACTCTGCATTAACTTCCAAAATAGCACAAAGATAACTGGTGCAAGGTTCATGTAATCAAAACTCCACATGGAACAATCCTGCTGCAAGGTAAGAGAGGAATTATCTAAGAAGACATTACTCAGGTGGAATTCAATATTGTCCCAGTGATGTCTTCCCCAGGTGAGTGTTGTGACTTAATGGACTTTACAGAACATAACAAGATCCTCCTTAGTGCTGACAATGGTATGTCTGTAAGTTGTATGTTTCAAGAGGCAGAATGTAGAGGCTGCCACAGCATCAGTGATATTATTGAGCCATTTTTACCAATCCTTGATGCTGAAGTCCAAAATTTGCAGGATTATTAACCACAGGTTCCTAAAGCTATAATAGAGCAGAGCACTACACTAAGCCACACTTTCAAGCTTTCATGGGAGATGAAAATCACTGAGACTACAACTTGGCCTCATGCTTGGGGTTTCAGTTCTTCATTGTTAATTTAACATTTTGGATATCAACATAATGGTTTCATCTAACATAATAACTGAGGTAATCCTCCAGTATATGGTAGACCTCAAAAGTTACTAAATGGTATATTCTACTATATTCATATATTCTATATGAGAAATAGTATATTATAAATAGTACATTCTATATTCATGATATTCTACTGTAAACACAAAGGAGGCTATTAAATTAATGGTTACTAAAGATAAATATGCTGTCATTCCATTCCATTCATTACATTCCAATGAATGGAATCGAAGTCTGTAAGTAGATTTTATCACTAGGTACTTCATATATTTGTTTTTTTACAATCCAAAAACATGGACACAAACAGGTGGCACAGCACCATCTTAGCTAGTTTTAGCATGCTGACATCATTTGAAATGACTTCTGGCTTTTACAAGATGGCAACAGGGGTCATTAATATATGCAACACAAAAAATAGTGACACTGTTACTCAACCCCAAAATGGCATGGTGAAAACAACACCAAAATAACAAAAACATAATCACAATTCTTAAATCACTGTGAAATACAAGAATCGCCTGCGAAAATTAAGAATAACACAGCAAAACCACTAAATTATAAGACACAGTATGCTTTGCCTCCATACATGTGTACAGTGCTGCAGGATTCAGTGTTATTTTTGTTTTCATATTGGTGGAGATAACATCACGTGACATGGGTAAAACAGTACTGTCAGTGTTTGTCTTCATTATGATATACAGTCAGTTTCTGCCAAGAATTACAGAATATGAGCTTAACTATAACTGAAATAATGTAAAATCGTGCCTGGTGTATTACAACGGCTGCCATCCTATAAGACCTGGGTATCACAATGTATGCACATAGTCCAAGTGTTTCTCTTTAAAATGTACAGTAGTTGTTACAGCAATTTGACTTCGCTGAATTGGATTAGAGTGAAATGCAAAGCCCTGGTTTGTAGGACAAGAAAAAAACTGTCATGTTGTGAATTTATTTGTGTTACATTGAACTAGCCACCTGCTTTGTACTCCTACTTTACAACACATTGTGGCCAGGTGCAGGAATTACAGGTCCACTAAATGAAACAATTTGGCGTGCTAACCAGGTCATCCTGTTTATTCTCCAAAATCAGAACCAAAAATAACACTCTTCAGCATACGCATTACATGAAGCAGTTATTTTCACTTTTGTTTCCTTCGTTATCATCTGGCACTTCTTAGCAGTACATCACCACTGCTTTTATGCTCTTGTTAACCATGACGTTCTTCTGTGCAATTCTAGCAGATCTCTGCTTCTAATACCTGGCAGGGTCTGAGATCTGCGTTTCCCACTCTTTTTGAGGCAGGAATTTTTAAAGATGCAGTTTTAGTGTATATTCCCCATCATGCTGCAAGGCAAGCTGACATTGGCACTATCCAGCTGAGACAATTAACCAACTGATTAGAACAATTGTCAAAGTGAAGCTCTTGGAGCTTGAAGAAAAAGACATTGTCCCGATAAAATTTTGCCTTTTTAGTGACCATACTATCCTCACTCATGTACTGCCAGGAAAGAAGGGAGGGCAGCCACAAGATTAAGTATGGACTAGAAGATGAAATGTGAACTTTATTCCAGAAAGACACAATTCTTATTATCAAAACCTAAATGTTGATAGAAACTTGCAGGAGGACACTAAATAACATGAATCACATCATAAACTTGTTAATTTAAGAACCTATAATCTCAGACTCTGTCAAGCAGAGTCGGCTTTTGAAGCGTTGAGTCAGTGACATCATGCGATACAATTTCTGAAACCAGAGCCCCCAGCAACTTTGCCAAATGTCTCAGAAATAGAACCACAAAAATGGTGGCACACGTTGTAAAACAAAATGGAGTTGCAAAAAAATGGCATAAAAATATTAACATTAGTCCAGAGATTAAATATTGCACAGAAGATCATACAGCAAGATTCCTTAATATTCCAAAAACCTGAATATAATAAATGATCTGTAAAAAAGTAAAATTATAAAAAATACAAAATTTGTATGTCTGCATTGCATGAACTGGGAATTCCCATTGAAATAATAAGATGTCGCGAATTGGGTTGGTTGGATTTTTCCTTCTCTCTTTTCTGTTGTTTGCATATCCAATTAAGTGTCTAGGGGACACATTAAGGTGCACATTGGGCAAGGAAAATTATCTGGGGATCTTTTCTCTAGGTGGAGGAGATGTTCTTTTTGTGTTTGACTCAAATTTGTCATACATAAATGAGTAGCCTTCTAAACACAAGACATGCGATTAGGAGAATAAGTAATACACCCTACTGACCCTCTTTTCACAGTTAGGGTGTGGGCATTTGTAGGAGAAGAAACATTGCTACTAAGCATGCATAGAATTCTGTAAGTGTTTATTTTCTTGCGGTCTTTTGTTGTGATTATCAGCAATTAGTGCTGGTCAGTATAGGCTATTGGCTAAGCTGTTAGACTTTAAATCAAAGGGATGCTATTTCTCTTGAAAATGCTACTTAACTTTTCTGTTCTCACATATAAAAATGTATGAATAGTCGCACTATAATCATGTACTCATGAAATGCCAGATTCCAAATTTCCTGATGACTTATAACCTAGAATAGTATGGCATGAGCACCTAGTACTCTGCTCAGGAGTCAGGTCTATATGTGCACTTAGTAACATCTCTCAAGTTTATAAGTGTGGTGATGTTCTTCACAGCGTGATGTTGATAGCTTTATAAAGGTGAGTTTTACAAAAAATTTTTCCACAAATCTTAGAAGTGTCCTTGATCTTCAAACAGTGAATAGTCATGACAAAACTAAGTTTTCTTTACCCTTCTGCCACAGAAAATGTAAAATCTCTAATGTATGAAAATCTGTGATGGGAGATGCATAGTACACTGAATTGAACTATGTAGAGGTGGGCACTATATAGGCTTATTGTCACATGCAGAGTGTGCTAACTCAAGAAAAGGCAGTTAGGATTTTTAATGAAGAAATTCAGGAGGTTAAATGTAGTCAAATTCACAACCAAAAGTCAATCTAGTCTGTTGACAAGTTTATTTCGAGATACCAAATAACAAGATTAAAAAAGAAGCCTGGAAGTCATTGACCAAAGGATTCACATGCAAACACAGGGATTTATTTATCTGCAAATTCGGATGAGAAATGACTGCCAACCTTTTAACCTATTGCATCAAAGATATCAGATGTTGTGACCACGTCCTCACAAAATGGCTGTGCCCATATGATGCTATCATGGCATAATGCTAAAGAAATTGACTTTATTAAAATATATAGTAGACTAAAATAAAAAAAATGTTATTTTACAGTGACATGCCACAGATCTTTTGGTGAGCAGTGGTTCAAAAGGGCACTTTATGTGACCGAATTTGTTACATTTTAGTCCTGGACAACAGTTAGTGACTAACTTTATTTCAGTATTTTTAATTTCATTGGAAATTTTGTGTAACTTCAGAGCCACTGTAATATTCACAAGCATGGCAAAAAAAATGTTTCTGCATGATTGCTAATCAGTGTTTGCGAACATTACCTTTAAAAGTAACTTAGTTATAGTGCTCATTAGTTACCAAAGAAAAAGTAAATATGTTTCATACTTATAAATTGTACTGTATTTCAAACAGTGAGTTACTCATGTGTTACTTTTTCATCTTTCGTATGAAGCATTACACATTTCACTGACCAGCATTTGTTATTAAATCTTTAGCCCATATATGAAACTGACAAGAAACGCAGCCAGAACAGATAACATTCTTGTTTTTTAAATATGTTTGGTCCTTCATTTGCTGTGAAGAAAAGCGCATTCATCCCCATTCCCATCAACACCCTGAGACCACCAAGATTGAACACAGGCCACTATGCCATTAGGTCAAACCGTTTCAACATATCAAAGGTAACAAACTGGATTAAAACTAAACTGACACTTAATTTATAGGTTTCTGTTATGAATTGCACATAGTAAACTCTTCTCTGCTTGGATGTGGAATTGAGCCCTGCAAAGTACTAGCGTATCGTCCACCACAATTGCTTCTAGCCTTTCAGCCAGTGTTGCTTCTGCAACAATCACTGGCTCTCTGTGGCCCTACATGCATGTTTATAACTTTTGTTCAGTTCTTTTCACTTGATCGCATGCTACACACGTGCGTTATCTCTTCCTCGTTAGCTAACACCAGACAGCCAGAACACACACGTGCTTTGTTACCAAATAAATGAGTTTTTTTTTTTTCATTTCCTGCCCAGAGTATCAATTGAGACTGTGCTCCTCTCTTTCCCATACCGCTCATTGAGATACCCTTTGAGCACATAGGGGTTGATATTGTAGAACCCCTTGAACTCTCTGCATGTGGTCACAAATACATTATTGTGATTGTAGATTACTGCACATTTTCCTGAGGTTATTCCCATGAGATTGGCTAATTCTAAAAATATCACACAGGAACTTGTAGGGGTCTTTGAAAGTGTTACCATCCCTAAAGAAGTGTTAAAAGACCAGGGAATGCCATTTACCTTGGAAACCTTCAGGGAAGTGGCCAAATTACTCAGGATTAAGCATTTAAAAACCTCACCTTATCATCGTCAAACTGATGCTTTAGTAGAGCTGTTTAATCAGACGCTCAAAGAAATGCTGTGCAAGGTGGTCAGCAAGAATGGAAGGAATAGAGATCAGTTACTCCTCCTCATATTATGTACCAATCAGTAGGTTCCTCAAGCCTCCTTGCTCTTCTGCCCATTTAGCTTATTATATGGAAGATAACCTTGCAATTTATTGGATATATTAAAAGAGGGTTCAGAGGAAGGGGCTGTTCCTTCCACTAGTATTTTGGAATGTATCATGCAATTACGCAATAGATTAACTAAAATTTGGCCTATTTAAAAGGAAAATAAAGAGCATGCACAATTCGCAATTATAATCGTGGGACATCTATCTGTGAATTCCAGCACAGAGATCATGTAATGATTCTTGTTCCCACTTCCAACTTTTGAAATTATTGACTCCTTTGCAGGGTCCTTATGAGATTAAGGAGAGGAAGGGTCTGGTAGATTATTTGGTTAACCGAATCGTCAACCAGTGGAGAAAAGACTAAGTGGCAGGTCCAAACTTTTTTAGGGTTAGTGGGGATTTAACACCAGTTTGTCCCTCGCTTCTTCAGAGAGGGCAACATCCTTGACAAATTTGACAAAAATGGGCTCCCAACACTGTGGTATGGGATGAAAAGTCAGAAGCCATGTTCTGTGACATGAAGCAGGCCCTTATGTCAACACCTGTATTAATTACACCTGATTTTTCCTTACCTTTTATCTTACAGACCAATGCTTCAGGTACAAGTCTTAGAGCCGTGCTAAGCCAAAGTGTCGATGGTATTTATGTATTGGAGCCAGAAATGACTGGATCATGAGACCAGGTATGCAGCAGTGGAGAGGGAGGCCTTAGCGATTAATTGGGATATTAACCCCATGAGGAACTCTCAGGACTACCAAAAAAAAAAAACATCAATCGATTGCAACGAGTGCAGAATGCAGCTTTTTAAATCTTAACTCGGAAAAGAAAATCCGAGCAGATCACCCCAGTTTTGATGTCACTACACTGGTTACCTGTGTCATTTAGAATTGACTTTAAAATACTGCTTATGGTTTACAAAGCCTTAAATAATCTCGCTCCATCTTATATTTTGGAATGTCTTACACCTTACACTCCAAATCGTAACCTTAGATCTTCAAATGAGTGTCTACTTAGAATTCCAAGAGCTAAACTTAAAAGAAGTGGTGAGGTGGCCTTCTGCTGTTATGCACCTAAAATCTGGAATAGCTTGCCAATAGGAGTTCGCCAGGCTAATACAGTGGAGCACTTTAAAAAACTGCTGAAAACACATTACTTTAACATGGCTTTTTCATAGCTTCATCTTAGTTTAATCCTGATACTCTGGATATTTAATTAATTATCATTATTACTCATGGTGACTCCTTTTATTTCCCGTTTTGCGGATGATGCCATACACCCATTGTGATGTATCTTTAGCCTGCAAGTATATGTAATTTGAACAAAAGAGTGACACACATTAGTCCTTTGTTCTGGTTTCTGTCAAATGACAGATGCTTTTCATTTTTATCAGTTCCAGAACACCATAATCTTCCATCTTTTAGATAGATAGATAGATAGATAGATAGATAGATAGATAGATAGATAGATAGATAGATAGATAGATAGATAGATAGATAGATAGATAGATAGATAGATAGATAGATAGATAGATACTTTATTAATGTAAAAGCAATGCTAAGCAAGTCACTCCAATATGAGAGGACATTTCTCACAGTCTTGTGCAAACTTGGTTGCACTCATTTTAAAAAGTGTGCTAGATCTCAAAGGTCCTTTGTTGCACATTTTCTTTTAAATATACATAATGTTATACACTTCCCCCCATGGAAAATTCTATTGCAATGCAATGCAATGCCTCTGAAAGTCAGAAAATTGTGTGCACTGTGAAAAACAGTTATTGATAAATGTCTAGTAATGTGTAGTAGGGTAAAAATATAACAAGCAAACTAAAATCTGGATTTATAAACAAAGTGAATATGTTCTGCTTGTGCACAGACATTAAAGTTACTGTAACTTCCATGTCATGACATCATGAAGAACAACATGACCAGCACAACAATATTTGTTTAACATTTTTTGGAAAGAATAGCAAGAATTATCAGATTTTATTTTCATATAGGACTAGGGGGCTCTGCCCACTGGTCACTTTGCTCGCCCACCCCTGTGTTTGGTTTACCAGATATACAATTTAAAGAGATTGTTATTTTCATGGGAATTGTTACATATGCATTATTTTCATATTTAGTGAAAAAACTTTTGTAAAAACAATACTTGTCCTTTATTTCTGGCCCCTGGCGTGGTTACATCTCTTTCTCGCAAGACGTATAATGCTGCTCGCGTTGTGAAGGGGGTAGCAGCTGAACACATGCTAAGGATATGCCGTCGGATCATCTGCTTTCTTTCTGCTGCTGGCGAGCTGCCTGTTCTGCTTGTCGCATGTCGTTATTTTAAGAGCTGGGAGCACATGATGCGTGTCTGCCAAAAGCAATCCAACAAATGCTAGGTTAGATGTCTGTGGACTAATTTTAAATGATGGCTCACTGCCTTGTCTCACGTGACGTTGTAAAAACAATAATTGTCCTTTATTTCCGGCCCCGGGCGTGGTTACATCTCTTTCCTGCAGGATGTATAACACTGCTCGCATTGTGAAGGGGGGGGTAGCCGCTGTCCTTTTTGCCACTTCCTGTCTCTGCTGCTCGTGTTGTGATCGCTTCTCCTTGATCATAAATATACACCTGACCGAATTGTGTTTTCTTTGAAGTTAAATTTGTCGTTGTTTTAACTGTTGCGTTACCACAGATTCTCATAGCGTATGGTCCATTATTGTGTAAATCTACGTTTTGTGCATTGAATGATGCGAAGGCGAAAAGACTTTGTTTTGTGCTCTTTGCCTTTTATTTCTGACCTCGCTTTGTCCTGCTATTTTTTTCAATTACACCTGGTCCTGATGATTAATTTCCTTTTGTTTGCGCTAATGTGATCTTTTAGTCGTCGACGTTTCATTTATAATGTATTGTCCTTTATATGCACTGAGACCCCTGGATCTGTGTGTGCTGCATGCCTTTACACTACTGATTTTATTGCTGGCCGTGCTCTGATATACTGTAGCTTGTAAGTAGGGCATGTCTTGCAAGAATCTCATGTTCTATATCCCCGCGAGACGCTCCGTGGCCATTCTCTTTCATCTCGCGGGTCTTTTATTTGTCTTCCGTGATCTTAACGTGAAGATCACGTATCGTCTCCTAGTCATTCCCTCCCACAGGATTTTTTTTTATAATAGAGAGATAATAAACAGTAGCAAGAATTATCAGATTTTATTTTCATATACGATAATAAAAAGCAGCCTAAGTTTTAACAAAGACATTTGTGTATCACTACTTTTTCCTCTGCTTCTTACACTGGGAAAGGGCCAGGGGCTTGAGTCACTGCAGTCGCCCCTTTGTGCACGTCCCTGTATTTTTGTAATCCTTGGGTACCTACACCCCTAAACTGCTGTATACTTTATTAAAATTAGTCCAGGGGAACCCACAATAAATGAAAACCAATTGATAATCACAACATCGTTCAGTAAAATTCTTAGTTGAATGTGCTAATTAACATGCAACACATTGCTATTCTCCAGCACCATGATTAGTTAGTGTTTTTTCCCTTGTGCACTTCATAATTAAGATCGATTTTGCCTCCTTGACCCCTAGTATGGGTTCAGGGTATAGCGTATGAGTGCCCCTGTAAGTCTCAAGTATTGCATTGCTATTTGCAGAATCTCAGCCTAGCAAAAGAAATTATGATTTCCTGAATTAAAAAAAAATCCCTTACAACTACAAGTTTATGTTTTATATGATAACTTAATTTTTGTAAACTGTATTCAAAGCAATAGTAAAGTGCAAATATGTACATTATCCAGTATAATTGAACATGCATTTACAGCACAAATCTAGATACTTACAGGCCCGGCTCCAAGAGGTCATTTAGCTGGGTTAAGCACCCCACTCGTATTGTTGCTTACTTTGTTTTTGGGAGTATGAAGCTGAACTTTCATTTTGTTTATTTTGCTGAACTTTCATTTTGTTTATTTTGCTGAACTTTTCATCCAAAGCACATTGGTATAATTTGCTAACATTTTTCAACATTTAGAAGTTGAAGTGACTCACACTGGGTCACAGAGTGAATCAGTGGTGGGGATTGAATCTGTAACGTTGTGGTTTTCTGAGCTTCCATGTGAGTCACTAGACCACAATGCTTGCACTGACCAATAGAAAGTCAGCAGTTTAGGGCAAATTTGTGTTTGCATGCTTTCATGATTGATAATACAGTCACCTCATGCTACACCTGAAATGTCATGTATACTGCTATGCTCATTGAACACCAAATATGAGCACAACAATAGGTTTGATTGACATAGGCGTGAAAATATTTTGGGTATTTGTAACAACGCCCTTGTATTCTAAGGTGCTTGCTTTAATATGGATTGACATTTTAAATTTGGAGGTTTTTCACATACAGTATAATTAGATTAGCTAATTTCAGTGCATACCTTATCTTGTTATGTGACTGGGAGCAGGCAGTACTGCTTGTAAACACTGTTTTCTTGTATTCTTTCTGTTTTAGAATTAATGTCTTCAGACAAGAAGTGCAGTATATTTAGCAAAAACAATGTTGCTTTGATAACTAGTGTATGGGTAATAGGCCTCCAAGAAGCACCATTTAAAGAAACATATTTTAGGTTTAATATACAGTATAAGCTGCTTAAGAGTCTACTGATTACCTTAAAACTGCATAGCAGGCTAAAAGACCATTAACTTTTAGGGACTGTCAGTTGCGAGGGGTTACAGACTGTTAGTGCTATGGCTCAGATCATCCCATCAATGTGAACAAAATATTCCTGGATGCTGATCAGGTCATACGCTTAGGCACCTACAGAGATGCTGTACAGCCAAATCATCCTTGCCTTGTACTGAACAGTCAAGCTATTCGAAAGTTTAGTAGTTCATTGTTAAATGGTCACTGTACTTGCATATTTTTATTGTAGGAAAATGATGATTTTCTAGTCTCAATTCTCACCAGGTGCTTGTCTTTTGTCCATTTTTTGTTTTTGTTTGTTTCATTTTTCATTTTCATTAAACTGATGAAATAGTGGAACTTACCTCCTTGTCAGATTTAATATTTTCCTCCATCACTTTTCAGGACCACAAACTCGCTACTGTTGTCCTTGCCACTGATGGGCTGTCACACTTTGTTCAGCCTTTGTAGAATGTTACCTGTGCTGTTTGTCCACACTGATACCTCGATCAACAATTTTTACTTTCATTTATACAATAGCCATTAAAAATGTTAAGTCAGATTTCGACATGTTAAAACTGTCTTTCCTGTCCTGTCAGTACTGTTTTTTTTTTCCTCAGAATTTCTGTGACATCTTCAGACTCATTTCTTTGTTTACTGCTGTACTCCTGTGTTATTTGTCAGGGGGACTAATGTGGGTGTCTCTTTTCTTTATGTTGATCTGTTATAAGAAGTACTGCATATTCACTTTAATTGGCCTAATTTCTACTTCTTTGAACTCACTGCACTTTTTGAAAAATCTTGGTATATCCCATTGTGTATACCAGTTTCTAAAGTGCTAAACTAAAACCAAAAAGTGAGTGAATGGAAATACTTATAGGTGCATGGTGACAAACATGTAATAGACAGAGGGAGGACACTGTGCTTTTCTTATGGAGGCTCACAGGCACTCCTGCAGATTCAGCTTTAAAAAAATGTCTGTGCTGTGGCAACCACACTGTAATCTACTTTGGAGGATTTCTAAAAGACAAAGGCTTTGTACACATTACTATCTCTTTCACTTAAAAGCAGTATTTTTAATCAAAAACAATCTCTATACACACTACATAACCAAAAACATGCATGAGGTGCACTGAGTAGATTGATAGATAGATACATAGATAGATAGATACTTTATTAATCCCAAGGGGAAATTCACATGTATGCATGCAATATAGACTCCTTACCCAAAACCAGCGATTGATTGCCTTATTTATTTATTGCAAAACTGTAGCAATCAGTAAATGATTTGGCTTTTGCACATGTATGCAGCATTCAAACTGTACAAAACATAATTTAAATGTATAAAGGTAAGCAACATTACAAGCACCAAGGAAAGTAAATCTTCCATGTCCGCTATGTGGAATATGTTTTTTCTGCCATGAAAGGTTTCCAGTCAGGGAATGAGACATTGTAATGAGTAGGATCCAATCAGGGAAGAGTCAAGTAATAAGCACAGACAATTCAGAGCATGATCAGAGTCTGTGTTTTTCAAACACTGAGCCGGCATTTTCAGACATATCCAACTCTGGAGAACTTTTTCAGGAGTCTCTGTTGTTGAAAGTTAAAAACCCTGGGGTAGTGTGGACAAAAGGTGAAAACAGAGTCTAATGTCTGCATTTTCAAATGAAAATGTGGGTCACACACTCAACTTAGAACTAATTAGCTAACAAGCAGCCCAAATTTGTTTTGGTTTTGGTTCACATTTTTCTAACAGTTCACAGTCACATAGCTATAACTTACTTTTTAAACTTTGATTATTTTTGTCCATTGGACTTAAATGTGATAATCTGCTTTCTTTGGTGCTGGGGTTCTTAAACTTTTTAATCTGAGGACCTAAATAAGAAAATTGACACCATACTGGAAAGCAACAAGAGGATTATTACCATAATGACATAGAGAAATAACAATGGCCATTTAATAAAAAACAATGACTTTTTTTCCATTCAAGCACATTTCCCTCATGACTATTCCTAAAAGAGAAAAGGATTACTCAAAACACAGCACCAGTAAAACAATAATTATTCAAACCAGAGAATAGACTCCTGAGGTATAGTAT
Source organism: Erpetoichthys calabaricus (assembly GCF_900747795.2). Taxonomy (NCBI): domain Eukaryota; kingdom Metazoa; phylum Chordata; class Cladistia; order Polypteriformes; family Polypteridae; genus Erpetoichthys; species Erpetoichthys calabaricus. The sequence continues at coordinate 66,706,433 of NC_041395.2, forward strand.
AATGTAAGTGCTTAGTGTAGGCTTTAGTAAACCTGAGAGAAATCTATTCTTCTTTATAATGGATCGGCACGAGGATATTACAATTTTTGATAGTATAGTATGAATGATCACTTAATGGTGTCACTTGGTTAACGGAACAGTTAAGGAATAAAGCAGTCAAAACATAATTGATACAGTATATTTACCTTATCTTCTATAATGTTATTTTTTAGAAATAAAAAATTTCAAATGAGCTCCTTCAATAACATTATATTCTTCTAAATGAATCTGAAAATTGTGTATCATATCCTGGTTCTCATTTAACAACTTAATAAACTGAGTAAAACCATTGAGTCACATAGTTAAATTATACCTAAAATATATGCGCTATATGGGTGGATAGCATAAATCTAAAGGTAGAATTTTCCAAACAGTCTGAATGCCAAAGATTCCGTTGTACAGCTTGTGACAAATGTGACGTACTCAGGTACAAATTTTTGGGGGTGAAACCTCATTTAATGCAGTTGTTGCCAAGAAAAAAAGGGAACAAAACGAGTTGTCAATAGAAAGTTATATTAGTTTAGGGTTATTTCTAATAAGACATTCAACGGTCTTTTATCAGATCACCGGCATATATAGGACTGACCCCGGAAACAGTGGAACTTTGTGCATGTGTCGGGGTTGGGCCTAGGCATCATCTCCACAGAAAGATTCAGAGCTGTAGAGGAAAAATGAGATATTGTTAGGATCAGTGCCCACTTCTACCACGGGGTAGTACTGTTGGTCTTGCCTGTGCCTTTTGGGTGGACCCTATGTGCATATGTGTGACCAGCTCGTCTCACACTTTCAATATTTTCTGATGTTATTACAGGTGTCAGTGGTCCAACAAACACATCCTTCACACTATTGATAGATTGCAATTTATAAATTCATTTTAATATAGTGTTATGAGAAGGAGTTTAGCCTCGCCAAGGGATGTTAAACCTAATAGGAAAAGTTTTTTTGTAAATCGTTTATGGATTTATTGTATACAGTAATGGCAAACATGTAATGAGGCACTCACCAGTTGTCAATGGCCACAGAAATTGCATTTAGCAATACAATATTGTCACTGCACTGTATATATGTCACTCTATTGATTCACCCCCAACAACGTCCTGAAAATTATAAAATCCTTCTGCTTCACCGCACTCATTATTTTCATTTCCCCATTTAGCCACAGAATTTGTGCTTGGACAAATTTGATTAATTTTGCTATACCATCATGTGGCAGCCCATAACAAACACGTCTGCAACTCAGTTTGGGTGAAAACCCACAGTTTAAGAAATACTGTTTAGTGTCTGCACATTCACTTGCAGTCTGGCCCTTTACTATTACTTAGCAATGGTCTGGATGCTTGAGCTTTAACTGTTTCTCTCTTTGCTTTTGTGTTTCCCCTTCATATACACAGATCATGAATTACGCAGAGTGCCGCAGTGGCTACAGGTTTTCATTCTAACCATCTTCTTCATTAGTTTTTGCTGCTAATTAACTTCTTTTGCCTTAATTTTAATTAACTTGATTCAGGCCCCTTAGTTGTTTCTTTTTCTTTAATTAGCTGCCAAACAATAATGAGACACAAAACAAGGTTCCACATGACCAGCTCACCCATGCCCATCACACAATATCTGAAAATAAAGAAAGGTGAAGGTCTCAGTAACGTTGATCTCTTAGGTCCCCAAAACATTTTGATAATGTTCTTAGAAAAAACAGAAAATCAACAGTTATGGAAATGTCTGTTGTGTCAGAATGAGAGCAGCAACAAGCCATGGAATTAAATAAGGAGTTTAATTAACAGCAAGAATTGGTTTCTCATCAAGAAACTGGTTGGAGTGAAATTAGTTGGAGTTTGAAGCCCCAATTTAGCTGGTCAACTGTTGACTTGTTTCACATTTGATTTCTGTTTGGCTATCATTTCATGAAGAAAATAATTAATTCAGAGCACTGAATCCTTAAAAGCAGGGCTATTAAAATGAAGGGAGAAAGAAGTTAATTAGCAGTGAAAACTGGTCACTGATTAGGAAAAGGGTTAGAATGAAAACCAGCAGCAACTGCGGCACACCAGGCCTGGAGTTCGGCACCCCTGCCATAGTGTAACTGGGTGTATCATGTAACATTACAGAAGTGTAATGTAAAGTGACAAACTCCTTGAATGGAGCAGAGTTCTGGAGGACTGCAGCTTGACTCTGTTGGAGTTATTGCTGTTTCATGCTGTTTCACCTGTTGCGGTAATTTTCCATTAATGAGTAAAGAAATGGCTTCAAGTCAACACCAGTCACAAGCACAGAAAAAAAACACCAAAAACATGAAGAAGCAGCTTGTGTTGCACTTGCAGTTGTGTTTAGAAATCTAAATTTGTCCAACTTCCAGTAAGCTAGTTAACATTACACCAATTGACACTACTGGAGTAACAATGGAGTAGCATCATGTGTAGAACTTTTGATATTGAGTGTTTAGCAGATACTGCCTGATGTTACAGTACCTAGCTGACATACAGTATGTTGCAGGATTATGTATTACCTGATAGTCCTCAGGACCAATGAACATTGTTAAAGGCTGCTTACGTTTAGTCGACATATGAAGTGCTCTGAGTGTTGTTGTGCTGAGGACATGTTTGTAAATTTCGCCAACACACAGACTCTCTTGCTTACTAGTTAATAACTGGCTGAATTGTGGAAAAGCACCATACAAGCAACTCTGATATACAAAAAGAGCAATTAGCTCAGATTAGCTTCAGTTGTGGGCTGATTTTTTTGGCAGTTAAAATTATTTGTTCAGTTAATGTGTTATTATTGCTATCTGTTGTCATCAGAAGAACAGAATGTAGTTGAGATAAATTCATAAGTGTAGGTATTATATTCATGTGTTCATTTTTTAAAATATCTGTATGTTCAGCTTCTTTTGACCCTATATTTACTGTATTAGGCTAGTTTATTAAGCACGTTCAGCAGTAGTATTAGTAGTTTTTATTTTATTAGTAGTATTTTAAACATTTTTATTAGTAGTAGAAGCAGTAGTTGTATGTTATCTTATTATCAGTAGTAATGGTAGTAGTGTATTTTATTATCTTTATTATTATTATTAGTGGTAGTGGTGGTAATAGTAGTATTAAAATTGTTTTTTTTTGTTATTATTATTGTGGGTGGCACAGTGGTAGCGCTTCTGCCTCGCACTTAGGAGACTTGGGTTTGCTTCCCGGGTCCTCCCTGCGTGGAGTTTGCATGTTCTCCCCGTGTCTGCGTGGGTTTCCTCCGGGGGCTCTGGTTTCCTCCCACAGTCCAAAGACATGCAGGTTAGGTGGATTGGCGATTCTAAATTGGCCCTAGTGTGTGCTTGGTGTGTGGGTGTGTTTGTGTGTGTCCTGCGGTGGGTTAATAATAATAATAATAATTCATTACATTTATATAGCGCTTTTCTCAGTACTCAAAGCACTATCCACACAGGGAGGAACCGGGAAGCGAACCCACAATCTTCCACAGTCTCCTTACTGCAAATCAGCAGCACTACCACTGCGCCACCTGGGTTGGCACCCTGCCTGGGATTGTTTCCTGCCTTGTGCCCTGTGTTGGCTGGGATTGGCTCCAGCAGACCCCCGTGACCCTGTGTTCGGATTCAGCGGGTTGGAAAATGGATGGATGGATGGATGGATTATTATTGTTATTAATAATAATAGTAATAATAATAATTAGGACTTCATCTATAAAGGAAACAAGTCAGTTGTTATATCATTGCCACTAAATAGCATTGCCCAAATTTATGGGTTTCCCTCCAGATTGCAGCAACCCTCCCAGTTACCAGTTTTTCAAAACTTAAGCTGGTTATGACATACTTGTGGTCATTCATGGCACAAGAACACATAAGCAGTTTGGCTATCATCAGCATCAACTCGGGCCTTGCATAGAAGCTGCCATGTGATGTCCTAATAGATGACTCTGCCTCCAGAAAATGAAGATGTGTGCTGTGTTTGATATACAGCAAAAAATGAAGAAACCCCTGAATAGTCATCTTCACGTTTTGATTATTTAAAAAAAAGTATTTCAATTTGATGTTAAAAGTTATAATTAACTTTGTGCTTGTTTGTTTATTTATTATTTATTTGTACATGTATTGTTCAAATTAAGGCTGTTATAAGAAATACTAATGTAGTGAAGGAGGGGTGGGGTGGGGTATTCGCCCCCTAAGATTCCACTTAGGGGCTAGGGGTGGCACTGCTTTAGAGAAACCTGGGAGCTTCTTGAAAAAAGTTTTACATGTTGTGTAGAACTTCATTTCAAGACTAATAATTGTTACCTTACATAAAACCAGGTGGCAAATAACTTATTAATCCAATTAGTTAGTAATTTAAGGTTACATGGACTGGAGATTATCTCAGCAATGCTGAGCGTAAGGCAGGAACCAGCGCTGGAAGGAGTGCCAGTCCATCGCCTAATTATGTTCACCCCCCACACTTGGGAACATTTCTAGACACTGACGAACCCTTGACAATTAAGACAGGGCAAATTGCACAAATAAACCGCAAGGCTCATCCTCCGTCCTTTGTTGCCTTTCACTGTCATCCTTTTGTCACTGTACACTTTTGTCATGCCTCTACAAAAGAATAGTGTTGCTTGGTGGCTACGATTTTCAGTTAGGTCGTCAGTGCTGACTCACAGTAATCCTGATCAGAGCGCATAATCCTTCATGGTTCCAGTTGTTTTAGCACTGGTTTAGTTAAAAAAGTTTCAACTAAACTAATAAAAATAACATTCAGTTACTTTGACAATTAAGCATATCGTATTATCTGGAATTATTCACATGAAAGTTAGAAAGGTTTTCTTCCCTCTGAGAAACTCACTGCATGCTAAATAAATGATCTGGTCCTGTGTTACATCCTAGTACTTTGGTGGCCTTTACAATTTCACTAGATGACGTTCTGTGAATGTTACATGACCATGTTGGGCTAAATGGCATCTTTTTGTTAAAACTGTTTTTATTATTGAAAGAACACCAGAAGATATTACACAGTTTAAACAAAACATATGTGGTATTTACAGTAATGGTGTTAGTATTGCAAAATTTGATTACCTGTACTAACAAAAAACAAAAAATTAAGTAACAAAATTACATTGAGGGATTTCATGTTTCAAAACATTCCAAATGTAATGTACTGGAATCCAATTTTTTACTCATCTAATTTTTTTTCACCAAAATTAGATTCGCAACTCTCCGCATTTCCGAAGGAAATTGTGAAGAGCCTCAAGTAAGGAATGGTTGCTACACAGTTTCCATCCATCCATCCATTCATGTTATCAAGCCTGCTTATCCAGAGCAGAGTCACGGGGCAGCTGGAGTCTAACCCAGCAAGCATCGGGAATAAGACCTAGACAAGGATCCAGTCCGTCGCAGAATAAACACACATACACACACACACACTGCTGAAAAAAATATTTAAAATGCACAACATTCATGTGCCTGTATTTATTATGGTGGGCTTCTTCCAAATGCAAATTTACAGAAAATGTGAAGCATGTTGAATTCTGCCATACTCCTCAATGTCGTGAACGGAGCCTATTGAATATAATCGATTGTACTGGCATTCTGGAGATTTGGAGTATTGGAAAATATCAAAACACTGCAGGAAACCACAGACATGTGACTTAGCATAGTTTTTGTTCAGAGCTTCTTCAATTAATAATGGCCGATTTTATTATTGTACACTCACTCAACTCATGTTGTTAAATGCTTGTACTTTTAGTGTCAGGTTCAAAGCATTGCACACATTAAGAAATATAAGATTTTTGGAATAAACTACAAAGTAGCTTCATCCAGTTCATAGTGGAGACCTCAGCAGAACTGGACCCAAGGCAGGGCACATTCACACATAGTTAGAGAGATAGATTGAGTGAGTGAGCAAGCAAAGAAACAAACAAACTAACAATTAAAAAGGCAAACTTAACAATTGTGAAACTAGAAGCAGACACAGAAAAAGGTTTTAGGGGAATGTCCATGACCCCGTAAAATGAAAATAAATCAAAAAGCTAATGATCTTTTTGCAAGAATAAGGTTGATGTCTTTTTAGATGGGAGTCAGATGTTGAACTGACTCAAAGATGGCCAAACTGCTGGTTAGATGGGTTTCAAGCAGGAAGGGGTGGGTCAAGGAGGGCAGATAACATAAGTGACATCAGAAGTGGAATGGCCATTAATATTCTGTTCTGCAGAGGGAGGAATAGAGAAGGCAACACACAGCACAAACCCCTGTTTCGTCAGATAATACCATCACCAGTGCCCTTCAGCTGCCATAAGACACAGAATAAACATCATGTACCCTGTACACTCTTTGAGCAGATTATTACAACAATATAGTAAAACAGGATAGGACCTCCTTTTTCTCTCAGAACAGACTCAAGTCTTCATGGAATAGATTCTATAAGATTTTGGAAACATTCCTTTGAGATTTTGGTCCATTTTGACAGGATTGTGTCATGCAGTTTCTGCAAATTTGTCAGCTGCACATTTTTGCTTCAAATCTCCTGTTCCACCACATCCCAAAGGTGTCTTATTGGATTCAGATCTGGTGACAGGGAAGGCCACTGAAGAAAACTGAACTCATTATCATACTCATAAAATCAGTTTGAGATGACCTTTGCTTTGTGACATGGTGCACTATCATGCTTGAAATAGAGCCATTAGACAATATCTAAATGGTGGCCATGAATGGATGCACATGGTCAACAATAATACTCAGACAGGCCATGGCATTTAAGTAATGATTGATTGGTGTTCTTGGGCCTAAAGTGTGCTAAGAAAAAATTCCCTGCCCCTGTTGACCACCAACAAAAGCCTGGACTGTTAACACGAGGAAGGCTGGGTACATTAATTCATGATGTTGGCACCAAATTCTGACACCACCGTCTGTGTGCCTAATCAGAAATTGAGATTCGTCAGACCAGGCTACATTTTTCCTGTCTTCAACTGTCCAGTTTAGGTGAGTCTGTTTCTACTGCTGCCTCAGGCTTCTGGTTCTTGGCTGACAGAAATAGAACCGGAAATGGTCTTCTGCTGTTTGTAGCTCATCCGTCTCAAGGTTTGACATGTTGTGCATTCTGAGATGCTCTTCTGTCCACTATAGTTTTACAGAGTGGTTATCCGAGTTACTGTAGTCTTTCTGTCCGCTCAAGTCAATCTGACCATTCTTCTCTGACCTCTCTCATCAATAAGGGATTTTCTTTCCACAGATCATTGGATATTTTTTATTTTTTGTGCCATTCTGAGTTAATTTATTAGACTGTTGTGTGTGAAAATCCCAGGAGATCGGCAATTACAGAAATATACAAACCAGCCTGTCTGGTATCGAGTGTCATGCCACAGTTGAAACCACTGAGGTAACATTTTTCTCCATCCCAGTCATTGATATGAACATCACCTTGCTCAGTGAATGCATATACTGTATCCACAAAATTCACACATGGACAATTTAGAGTTGCCAATCACCCTAACACACTTAATGATCTATAGAAGTAAAACTGGAATAACTGCAGCTCCTCACAGACAGTGACCAGGCCTGATTTAAACCCAGCACCTGGGAGCTGTGAAGCAGCAGTGCTAACTAGTGTGCCATCATTCTGACCATTATGCAACATAAACACAAATAGATAAACATGATCATCTGTACATCATTCCCATGAAAAACATAAATTTTAATTTCTGCAGTCATTCTGGTTTCATGTTCTTAATAATGGAAGGATAAAGTAAACCAAAATAATAGAAGGCCAACTGACAACAGAGAAGAGGAGAATAAAAACTCCAGCTCTAGGAGATGCTTTCACATTCTGGAGGTTTATGTATGCTTCTTTCTTTTAGAACTGCAAAAGTACTGAGCAGATTTGTATTGGTAAATTGTGCCGGTTCCACATGTCACGGTAAAATGGTGGCCTGTGTGTGTCCTTGTCTTATGATATCATTAGTTTTTGTGCTGTGCTAATCACTTACTCGCTAATCTGTTGTGTGGCTACAAGGAAAGTATCCCTCCTCTAGAATTAGTGACATCCTGTGCTAATAACAGTTGTTTCTGGGCTCGGACATTACAACTCAATATGCTCTTAAATGTAAAGAGGAAGGGGAAACAAATGGGCACTTTCACTAGGTATAAAAAATAAACACACCTTTCCAGTAGGAAGTTTCAGAATCAAACAAGATTCATTAGAGGATGGACAGTCCATCAAGAGTTACTTCCTACCTTCTTACCAGAGATGCAGACCCTCAAAAAAACTGAATCGACAAATGGTCAGATTTTTCTAATATAATTGTTTCAAAATTCTCTTTGTACTTGTAGTTGTGACCTTTAATTCTCTAAGTGTGTATTTAAAAGCATTGTCATTGAGGCTGTTTAATGTAGCAATAGGATTTACAGTTGGCCTTCTTCAGATATTTTATTTAACTGAATTTCCCTTAAGGTTCCAGGAGATTTTTGATTTTTTGTAGGAAATTGATGAGAAAAAATGGGATTTGCTGCAAAATATAGGTTTTGGAATCATTTATTGGCAAAAACTTTTGTGCAATTGAATCAAACAACCAAAAAAAAAAACCACATTTTAATTCCAAAACTTAGGATGTTGTTTCAGTACTATTAAAGTTTATAAAAGTTTCCTTTTGCCTTGAATTGTGCCTGAGGAATGGGGTTGCACTTACTGGTACTGGAAAAGTACCAAAAAGCCCAAATTTCAAACTGTACGGTACCAGCATTTGGAGATAATCAGTACTGTAAGTAAATGTCAGCTCTCCTCTTAAGTCCCTCTTATTCTGATACTCGCTAGTGTAGGTGTGGAAAAACGTGAGTTTTGTAGACTTCACAAACCAAAGCTACAGGCTTCGACATGGTCATTGATATGCCCCCTTATTTTTTCAATGCAATCAAAACTTCACAGCTCTCAAGTGGAAAGTGGTGTGTAGTGCGGAGCCTGGTGCATCCCAATGGCCAGTAATTGTCTGCCTGCCACACCATTGACGCTGGAGTACGACAAGGGGTTTTGGAGTTATCCATTATTTGTTTGGGAACCATTTTGTTACTGGTACTGAGGTCTGAAATCTGGAATTCATACCAAAGTCAAAATTATAGTACCAATTCAACACTACCCAGGAATGGCAAGGTGGAGCTTTAGCAAGCAAGGTTGTTTCATGCATAAAGCATTATGAGTTCCTATTCCACGCCTGGCCATTTTCCATAAGGTGCTGGCATTTTAGGCTGTGGCGTGGTGGTGCAGTGATGGTACTGCTGCCTCACAATAAGGAGAGTTTGCATGTTCTCCTAATGTTCTGAGGGGGTTTCCTCCAGGTTCATATTGTGATGTACAATTACAATACAGGCCCTGTCTTTTGACAGCACCCATAGCCTTGATTCTCTAAGAAGGCAAGAAAAAATTCCCCAGAAAAAAAAACCCTTGTAGGGAAAAAAAATGAATGAAACCTTGGGAAAGGCAGTTCATAGAGAGACCGCTTTACAGGTAGGTTGGGCATGCAGTGGGTGGCAAAAAGAGGGGGTAAATACAATACAATACACAGAACAGAATACAGTAATCCTCAATACAATATGATCGTAAAATATTACAAGTACAGAGCAAGAGTAGATGATATCACATAATATGATTCAGATTTGTTCAGAGTCCTTGAGACCTTGGCCATCAAGTTGCCACCCCACCTACTGACCACTCCACAGCTGAGTCCGTGCTGGGCTGTCCAGTTTGATGAAAGGACCCTTCTACCTGACGATTCCAGTGCTCCTCCATCAGAGATGACTTTACCTTAGACAGAATTACAATCTAGATGTTGCACTGTCTTTGTTTTAATCTGTGAGTGCATTGGTAAGGGCAGAACCAAATCAAACATAATTAAGTAGTGATGAGAAATAACTTCATTTAATGGAGTAATATTTAAATTTTTAATTTGAACTTTGTAAGTTATAACTAAATCTAATGTGTGATTATGATTATGAGTTGGACCTTTGACAATCTGCCAAAATCACATTGAATTTAACAAATAAGTGAAACATTTGCTAAAATTGTCAGTTTCCACATCAATTTGCATAATTAAATCCCCCGTCAACATTACATGATCATAATTTACAGCCAATTCAGATAAACGGATGCCAAATTCAGTCATGAACAATGAATATTGTCCTAGTGATCTGTAGACTAGCACTACAATTGTGTTGGAATCTGTTTTAATATTTAAAATGATTGCCTCAATAGTTGTGAAGTCGCCTAAATTTTTAGAAGTGATTTGCATTTTGTCACAATTAATTATTCCAAGGCCTCCTCCTCGACCAGAATCTCTAGACTTGTGAAGGCATGTGTATGCATCTAGTGACGCCTCAGCTAGATTTTCCCTCAGATTTACTAAGCCACGTCTCAATGAGAATACAAATCATATTTTGTACTTGATAGATAGATAGATAGATAGATAGATAGATAGATAGATAGATAGATAGATAGATAGATAGATAGATAGATAGATAGATAGATAGATAGATAGATACTTTATTAATCCCTAGGGGAAATTCACATACTCCAGCAGCAGCATACTGATAAAAAAAATATATTAAATTAAAGAGTGATAACAATGCAGGTATACAGACAGACAATAACTTTGTATAATGTTAACATTTACCCCCCCGGGTGGAATTGAGGAGCTGCATAGTGTGAGGGAGGAACAATCTCCTCAGTCTGTCAGTGGAGCAGGACAGTGACAGCAGTCTGTCGCTGAAGTTGCTCCTCTGTCTGGAGATAATATAATATCATTTACCAAGACACCTTTACTTCCAATTGAGGAACTGTTTAATAATAAGCTTTTAAAACTGCATAGTTATTTTTGAACTGGTGATATATTTTTTTGTGTTAACTTAAACAAGGCCCCTGGTGGAGGGTCTGGTTTTATCTCTTGGTCTAATTATTCACCTTATTTTTTGGTTATTAAGCAATTTAAGGTTTGCATCATGACTACATTTATAAGATGCCCCACAACAGGGATTATGGGTAACAGCTTCAGGAAAGTAACAGGTGGGATAAACAACAAACTGTGATTTAAGATCACATGACTCAGCCTGGATGGTGCTCTAATCAGTCGCCCAGGCAGTTTTGCTGCCATATTTTTAGATAATACAAAAGATCCCCTCCAGTTAGGATGAAGACCATATCTCTTGAAAAATCCAGACCATTCCCAAAAATTATCCGAATTGTTCACAAAGGCTATGGTTTTATTTGCACATCAGGATTCTAGCCAGCATTGAAGGATACACAATTTGCTATAAATCATATCCCCTCTATATAATCTTGCTCAGGAGCCAGATACAATTAAATTCTCACATTTTCTTATAGCTTTGGTGCATTGGTAAATTTGTGCCCGATGATTGTTGAGATGAAGCTTCAGATACCCTGTGAGCCTGCTCAGGATTAGAGGGTCTAGAAAATGGGTGGATGTTTGCATGTTCTCCATTGTTTTTTCTTCTGGGTACTCCCATATTCCTCCCACATTCCCAAACATGATGTTATTTGTCTGCTCCGAAGTGGCTCAATGGGTTTGCACCAGAGTGGTCCTTGCACTGGATTGGTATCTCATCCAACTTGATTCTTGCTTTGTGTCTGATGCAGACCTTATGGTCCTCCACTCCCCATGAACCTGAATTGGGTTAAGTAGATTTGAAGAAGGTTGTTAGAGATGGCGTCCTTATAGTTAAGGCCATCTTTCAGCTTCATCCAAGAATACATTTGAGAAATTTGTAAGTAGAAAAACAACTTTTTTTTTGTCAAGAATTCAAGAAAATGTTTTTTGTCATAAATCTGAAAGGATTTAATAAAATTCTGAGGTAGCATTTGGGAGTGCAAAGAGCCCATTTCTCCGAAAGCTAGTCAGGCACTTGGTTAAACGCAAGTGGACAGCAAACCTTAACTGCGAGTGATGTCTTTGATGTTCACGATTTATTTAAAGATACAACATACCTCGTATCATTTTTATAATGTTTGATTTTTTGCAAAAATTATTGTCAAGGTTGGTTAAGAATGAGCTGCATGTCCCCTCTTATATTTATCACGTTGTTTTAACATCTTCAGCTGCCTAGGTAACTCTGAAATGTTTTTGAAATCACACAGTGTGTTCCATTTTCACCACCAACCCTACACTTGCACATTAACTTCAGACTAAATAAATTACTGTACAATTGTCAAGAGAATGAAAATGTCATTTATACACTCAGAATGGCACATTTCCTCATCATTATCCTTTCCCAAACTTAGTGGTACGTGTGTCTGTCTCGACTATGTAGCAAATGTTCATTTAGTAAAGTGCCTCAAAGAAGTCAAGAGGGACACGGCAAGCTTAGTGCAGCCATAAGGATGAGCACTTATCAGTGCCATTGGCAGTGCATTTGTTCAAGGCCTCCAAGGGAGAGACATTGTAAGTTTCCAACTGTATTTAAAGCTGCTACGGTTTTCTGCTTTTTTGCACTTATAAAAAAGCAGTAAAATAATTTCAATATTGCTTCAAGTAAAATTAGCAAAAACACATTCAGTTTCTCAAATGAAATAAATTAATGCACTGTAGACCTACAATACGGCCAGTGGTGCTTTTCAACAAATTCCTGTCATTCATTTAATTTTTATTTACTAAACATCTGAAGTGTTAAATTTAAAGTTATATCAGCTGGGTGTTTTCCTTTTTTTCCTTTTTCTTTCTCACAGGTCTTGGCATATCTGTGTTCAACACACACCCCCAGTGCCCTCTTCGTTTATTGCTCACACAAAAAGTACTTTCTTTAGTGAGCAGACGTCAGCAGCAGATGCTACCCACCAGTCTGAGCCTTTGGACCGATCTCAATTCGGTTGGTTTCTTCTTGGCGTCGTAGAGAGCCAGTCCAGTAGGGAAGATCCATCTGCAGCTGACTTTCTGATGTGGTGAGTCCCCTGCCAGCTGGCAATGTGAAAGGTCCTTGAACTACATGCTGAACGTGTGCCCTACAAGGACTTTAGTGTTTTCAAAGTTGTTCAAACTTAAATGCATGTGTGCATCATCGTTTGATTTGTGGTAAAATGTGTCTTTATAGAGCTCTAAATGAAAATACAGAACCTTATGTAGCCAGTGGTTTGCCTTGTAATGTCGTATTTATATTTAACAGTTTTTAACAATGTGAAAAAGTAAATTAACACCATCACTGTAAACTTCATTTGACATTGTACCACATTTAGTAATTTATAGGGCATTCTTCTGCTTCAGTCGCTCTTAAAATTATTTGCTATTTTTATGCCTGTGGTTTTTAAGCAGCAAAGTATCACAATTATACATTTAATGCATTAATTTACGGAGTACACGTTTTCTTTTTTTAACTGAGTAGATATCTTTCTAACTTGGCTGCAGATTTCCACAAGAAAGGGCAGCACAGAGGATCAGAAAAACACATTACTCAAGACTACTGGGTATTTCATCTGGCAGCAAAACACTGAAATCTTAAAAAATAAAAAAAAAAATCCACAAATTGAAAACCATTAGTCTGGGAACTAAAGGAAACTGCAGGCGATCGCAGAGTAAATAAATTCTTTATACTAGCTACCACAGATATAAACCATCAATCTCAATAGTGTTTAACTTATGACCTGTTTAGGTAAAGGTTTCAAATGCTAAATTCTGGATCATTCAGCTACAACTCAAAAATATTTAAAGACTTGTTCGGGTATGAACAGTGCCAGTGCTGGGTTATTTTGCACCCTAGGCCAAGCTTATTAGTGTGCCAAACGACTGTTCAGTAGCTTACCTATGTGGCTGGGCCACCCAACTGCTTATGATCTTTACCCTAGGTCAGGGGTCGGCAACCCGCGGCTCTGGAGCCACATGCGGCTCTTCAGCCTCCTTGTAGTGGCTCCCTTTGGCCTTGACAAAAAAATAAAAACCATGAAAATGAATAATGGCAATTTCTTAATTTAACTTGTATATATATATATATATATATATATATATATATATATATATATATATATATATATATATATATATATATGTTTATTTACTACTACTACTACTGTTATACATTTTAACATCTAATTTAGAGAGTTTAATTCTGCGTGGACAGAAGCATTTGCCTTCACCGCCAACGACGCTGGCTTACCGGTGTGCTTAATATGTGGCGATAAATTATCGAACAACAAAAAATGTAACGTTGAAAGACATTTTCAAAACAAGCTCTCAGCATTCACTGAAAATAAACGAAAAGATAAGCGAAAGAGAGCAATTTCGGAACTGCAACGGAAAGCTGAACAGAGCAAACATACTTTCAAAAAGTGGATCACTTCTACACAGTCAACTACAGCCGCTAGTTTTGTGGCAGCTCAAGAGATCGTAAGGAGGGGTAAGCCGTTCACAGACGGAGAATACATGAAAGAATCGTTCATAAAAATATCAGAGCATCTATTCTCCGACTTTAAAAACAAACGGGAAATTGTTCAGAAAATGCAAGCTGCATTTAGAGAAAGATTCAGTGAGTTCAGAAAGAAAAAAACACACTCTCTCCTTCCCTGTCACACCCCTGGACGTCGACCCATCCCTGCTGAACACATCCGCATTCACAGGAGTAATTAAGCCCGATCTAGAAATTTAACTGGACGACATAGCAGATAAAGATTAATGGGTGTCCAAGTTCAAATGCCTGACAGCGGATCTTGAAGAAGTCGCCCGTCAGAAGGCTACTCTCGCTAAAGAGCACAAATGGAGTGATATTTAAAACCTCCCCAAACCCGACAAATTTGTTTTCGACACATGGAGTGCCATTCCCGAAACGTATATGAACATGAAAAAATATGCATTTGGAGTCCTGTCCATCTTTGGCTCAACATACTTAAGTGAGCAAGTTTTCTCAAGCATGAACTTCATAAAGTCCAAATATCGCTCCCGCCTCACACATGAGAGCCTGCAGTCCTGTGTGAAGGTCAAAGTCACATTGTACAGCCCCGACATAGAGATGATCAGCAGCGAACTTCAGGAACAGAAGTCACTTTAAACAGGTGACAACAATAGCATTTAATAAGCTATTATTTTTCAGAAAAACAAAACACATTCATTTCGGACCCGGAGCTGATGTAGGTTTTTTTTGTATGTTCAGGTGCTTCAGTTGATTCAGCACACTGAAATGGAATTTTATGTTTACTTTTTTAAAGCTGCTAAGCTACAGCTAAATGTTTTATTTATATTAAAGTGGGCTAGTTTTTATTTTAATTTTACACAGGTATAGGAAGGACCCAAATAGGCCTGCATAGTTCAGTTTAATTTATTTCAAAGTAGCCCTACACATGCACACTGCACTTCTGTTTGTTGTATTCCGTGGTTGTAACATGTAAAATCTTAAAAAAGATTAAAACTTTTAAAAGTTTATCAGCTGTGTTATGTTTTGCGGCTCCAGACTATTTTTCTTTGGAGGAAGAGGGGGCAAAATGGCTCTTTTCATAGTGAAGGTTGCAGACCCCTGCCCTAGGTGAATGTCTAATGGTGCCGGCCCTGTGTATGAAGTGTGTCAAATTTCAGAAGTAACTGAGCAGACTGGTTGAAAGCAACAGCCAATAAACTCATTAATATTCCTTTGATTTCCTTAAATTGTCACAATGTGGTTTTTTTTTTGCAAGAAATTGCACAGATAGACACACAAAACCAAATAGCTAACTTAGTGTTCAGTGCTATGCGCCAAAGATGATATGTAAAAAGACAGAAATTAAAATCAGTATAAATACAGAAACACTCTACAATTTTGAACTTGCATTTATTCTATACTGTTGCAATGTGGTTTCACCTGTAATCAGTTTTTCACTTCTGTGTTTTATCTCACTTCTCTTTAAAATACAATTCATAAATCTGATCAGTCCAATTCAGAGTTGCTGGTGCCTGGAGCCTCTTCTGGCAGCACGGGACACACGGCAGGAAACAGCCTTGGACAGGCCAGGCGAAACCTTTGGGGATGTGGAAGCTTTTGAAGTTCTAAATATTAAATATTAGTGAAAGCATACAGATCAATTATCATAGAATTGCCTTTCCACTGTGCAGTAATGTTTTACAGAGCAGAACGATTGAGTTTTTTTAAAGCATTTAATTTCAAGCAGAAGAAATATAGTCATTTACTTTTAATGAGATAGGAAAATAATGCACAGTCAGTGTATCATCTAAATCTTGTATAGCATTTACTGTCAGATTTAACAGGATTATAAGTTCTCTCCCTTTTTGTTTTTTGCCACTTACAGCGATGAAACTGGTAGAACTGGTAGAACTCTCCAAAGCCTTCACTGTACATTTCAACCTACCTGATTGTAATCTCACTGATCTACTCTGTTTGTTGATACTATTTACTAGATTTTCCATCTTCTTCACAATGTCTATATGCATCCACTCATTTTCTAATTTCTTAGTGATCCAGTGATCTTTCAGTTTTACTGAAGTAGTAACCTTTGATCTGTTTTCTTCTCCTCAGCTACTCCTCGTCTGGGACCACTGCTCATCCTTCATGTTTCTTCTTCTGGTATTTTCTTCAGATCAGGGTAGGGCTCAAAGTTGTAATGTTGTACACCCATGTTTTTACTTTTCTTTTTGAAGTCACCATTTTGCTTGTTTCTGAATTGTTACTTAATGTAAATCATATTCATGGATAAGTACTACACAATCTTTGCAAAGAAGATGGTAGGAACTAAAACAGACATCTGGCTGTAAACTCTGCAATAACTGAATGAGTTACAAGAACAAATGAGTTACAAGTTAATAAACTAAATCACCTCCTCCCACCTGCATATAAATGTGTGAGCCAGGGCACAGTGTAGAAACACAAGGTGATGGGTGAGATTTTTCTTTAAATTCATTTCCTCAGCATGCACACTTGAGACAGCTTAATGGATCTGATTTTGGTAATTTGTTGCCACACCAGGGGTTGGCGCTGTGTACAGACACCTTTTCTGTTCCTCCCTCTGCAAACCAGAAGATTGATGACTTTACCACTACTGACGTCACTTCTGGTGTCTGTCTATTTGGACCTGCCTCTTCCTGATAGAAACACCTGAAGCAGGAAGGTCCGCCCGAGAAGACATATTTAATGCTTTTTTGTCAAACACATTTTTTTCTATTTCAACCTTTTAAACACAGTTTGCCATTGAGTGCTCCAACACTTCACACTAATCTTGTGTTGTTTCTTCCCACATCATCTGATTGGTTTATGGCCTAGCCAATCAACCAGTGTTTATATGTTATGGCACCATTCACAGAGCATCCCAATGAGATTTACAAAATAAACAAGAATAAAAGTAAAATAGCATTATTTAATTGTAAACAGATAGCCCGGCCACAAACAGACACGACACCCGATGTCCACAACACACGTGTTTATTTACAAAGTGTACAAACTGGTTCCACCAACTCATACCTGACTACTCAGTCCTTTTCCTCGCTTCGGCTGCCTCCACTCCTTTCTTGCAAGCTCCGTCTTCCTCCTCCCGACTCCGGCTCCTCAAATGGAGTGAGACAGCCCCTTTTATAATGCCCTGGATATGCTCCAGGTGCTCTGAGATGGTCTTCTGGCAGCACTTCCTGGTGTGGCAGAAGTGCTGTCCTCCAAGGCTTGGGAACCATCCAGGCACCCCCTGGGGATGCCCACAGACCCCCAGAGGGTTCCCAGCTCCGTATCTGTGGTCCCTGATGGAAATCAGGGGAGCTGCTCTCTTGCGCCCAGGGGAGATATTGCCCCTCTCCTGGTCCTTCCCTGCCCCAGGCGTCCCGGTGGGGCAAGGTCCCTGGTCGTCTGCCACACAATACACGTTCAAAAAGTTTCTGCAATTTTATATTTTCGTTGGAAACGGTAAAAGCGGGAGGAGGGGCATTAAAAAGTTGGTACGACGCTGGGAAAATTGCATCGCAAATGAAAGTGACTATGTAGAAAAGTGATGTAATTTGTTTTTGAAAATGTTAATAAATAGAGTTTAGTGTGGAAACTTTTTGAACGTCCCTCGTGCAAGAAAGCAAACGGAGAAGAGCATACATAAGCCAGGTTTACTGTCATGTGTGCACAGTAAAGTGAAATTCATAGTTGCTTGTCTCTTAGAAGAGTTGACAAAAAACACAACACAACCAAGCCACACATACACAAAAAAGTTTACATACAGAATTATACATATACTGTACTGTACTGTATCTTTATATATACTGGTTTACATACATACACAATATACTGTGGCTCACACCTCCTCCAGACCACAAGGGGCGACCGCCCTGGTTGCTGTGGGGACCACGGGTACAGAGCTTTGAAGCTCAACCCTGTAGGGGCCCGTGGTCACCTCCAGGGGGCGCCCCAATGCCTGGAGAGCCCTGGACCTCTGCACGTCCGCCACACTGGGGTGAAGAGGAGCAGGGACACCAGGAATGCATCCGGGGATGCAGCCGGCACTTCCGCCACACTGGGGCGTGTCAGTGGAAGATTGCCGGAGCACACCTGGAGCACATCCCGGGGACGATAAAAGTGGCCGCCTCCCTTCATTCAGGGCTGGAGTTGGGTGGAAGAGGACGAGGTCTGGGAGAGGAAAGAGGCGGCCTGAAGAGAGGAAAGGCAGACTGTGGTGTTGGCCTGGACTTGTGGGGTGATTGGTGCTGCAGCACTGGGTTTGCATGTTTTGCATTGTAAATAAACGTGTGTTGGACTTTAAACGATGTCCGTCTGTCTGTGTCCGGGCTATTTCCCACAATACATACTTTGAGGCAAGCACATCTCAGGGTTATCTTCAGGGCTCTCACAAGGTAAGCCTTACCACTGAAAACCAAGTAGGAGACTTTTGCTAACACATTCTCCATGTTTATCTGCAGTACTGAGGGACGCCAACCATAAGACACATGACCACACTTCTTCTTCAGTCCAGAAATGTCTCCAGAAGTGAACATTCAGTTCAAACCCACATCTGAGGGAGAGGAAAATCCTGCTAAGAAGTAAACTAATTTGTTAAGTTCTTTTTGTTTCATTGCAGACCACGTCATTCAAACCCTTTTGTTATCTTTAATTTTTTTTTTTTTTTTTTGCCAGGGTGGTATGCCAACTCATTGTACCGTTTCATTCTCGTTTATTAAAAAACATTGTGGTGAAGTGTGTCAGGGGTCCATGGTGAATCACCATTGGTGATGCACTTTTTTTTTTTTATATATATAAAAATGGTGCTCAGACATTGCGGGTGTCGGTGCGTGCTGATGGAAAGTCATGTTAAACATAGACTGTTTCATGGGGAAACTGGCTGATTGCTCATTCACATGGAAGTACAGTCATTACAGCCATTCCTCATTGACACATAATGGGTTGTTAGTGAAAGCACCTGCCCCCACTGGATAAAAGGGGTCTGAGTAAAGCAGAAAGGGAAAAAAAGGAAAAATATGCTTTGAGAAGGAAAATATCACGGAAAAAAGATCTGTGAAAAGAGTGAGAGAACAGAATCAGATGGGAGCCAGTGTGAATGGACAGCAACAGCGTGGTCAGGGAAACCCCACAGAGGAACATGGAGAGAGGTGCACTATGGGTGAACCAGATCACAACCACTGAACAGTGGAGAGCAGGCATATTCTTGTGATCCAAGGGATCCTTTGAACGCCAATGGAGATAACAGACTTAGTGATTCAAGGTCAGTGTATTCTGGTGGGTGCCAAGAGTTGTACTTACACCACGTTCATCGATGTCTTAGTCCTAATGAATGTACTGGGGAGATGGGTAAGCAGGGCGAGACGAGGGAAGGAGAGAGAAAGAAAGAAAGAGACAGGAAAGCACTGTGTAAGGAGATAAAAGGCAGATTCTGACTATGATTTTATCCTCTGGTTTAGATTATTATTGACATTATTTACTGATTTTTAAATTATGGATTTATTTAATAATGATTTGAACTGCACTGGACTTTTTGAACATTGATTGAATTGTAAATAAATGTACTTTGCACTTTTTGCACCAGTAAAATGTTGTTTGTCTCCTCGTTGTCTTTGTTCATCTTAGTACATGACTACTAATGTCCCTGTCTGATGTCAATGCTGCCAGTTCCCGGGACACCACATATGTACATGCATATATACGTACCTACGTATACAGTATATGTTCGATATAATAAGACAGTAAAGAAGGACAAAATAAAGTGTTAGGGGATTACCCTGGTACCATGTTCAATAGCTCAGGCATAAAGGAAGTAAAAGTCCAAATGATTATTAATCAAAAAGCGTTTGTCAAAGTCCTCTTCAGGCGTGGGTTTTAGAATGACTGCCGAAAAGGATGGACTACTGGGCTGCTCCCCGAAGTAAAGTCAGAGGGCATCTTGAAAGGGAAGAAGGAGTTAACAACTGCGTTACCTTGCCTTGGGTGGGGGTCACCCAGTGTTCCCAGTGGACTTGTGTGTGACATACATTGATCAGCCACAATATTTAAACAACTGACAGGTAAAATGAGTAATACTGATTATCTCATTACAGTGGCGCCTGTTAAAGGGTGAGATGTATTAGGCAGTAAGTGACCAGTCAGTTCTTGAAGGTAATGTGTTTAAAAACAGTAAAAATGTACAAGTGTAAGGATCTGAGCAACTTTAACAAGATTTTAACACATTAACAAATTGTAATTGCTAGATGTGTCAGAGTATCTCCAAAACTACAGGTCTTTTGTGGTGTTCTTCGTATGTAGTTGTTAGTGCCTAACAAAAGTGGTCCAAGGAAGAGCAATCACTAACCAGTGACAGGGTCATGGGTACCCAAGGCTCAATGGTGCATATGGGGAGTGAAAGCCAGCCTGTCTGGCCCGATTCCACAGAAGACTGCTACTGTAGCACAAATTGCTGAAAAACGTAATGTTGGCCATGAGAGAAAGGTGTCTGAACACACAGTGCATTGCAGCTAGGTGTGTGTGGGGATCCTCAAAAAGGCAATAATCAAAAAAAAAAAAAAAGGAAAATCAACAGGAAAACAATCCTCACGAGAACGCTGCAACAACTTTCAGTGATCCACTGTTGAAACCTGCTGAAAGGTATTACAGAACATTTAAGGATACAGTGCATTAACACTAAACGATGAATAAACCTAACAATATTAAGATAATAATATGAAAAACACTTAAAAACAGCAACAAAAGGGAAAATAAAACAACAGCTAGGGAATGAACCCTGAACGGTAACACAAAAGCAATTATATAAAATGTAAATAGTAGTAGGTCTTTAACATTTAAATTAAAGAATATAGTTAAGGGTTGTTGAGGTGTGAGAAGCAAAAAACCACATACACATGGAATAAATGACCAAACTGGTTTGTAGAGAGCGGGACATTCAAATCTCAACCTGATGTTAGTTTGGATCATCTAGGTGAATGGGATGGATGAGCTTGTTGGGCTGAATGGCCTGTTCTCATAACAATTTTCCTAATGCTCTAAAGTAAAGTAAAGACATGGACGGCAGGGAGAAGGCCCTAATAAGAATAAAATGATATTATCTGGCAGGGGTCAAATACTTAGTCATGCCTGCAGGTTACATGGGTTGTGTCAGAGAATGTTACATCATACTTTATGTTTTTAGCCTGGCCTGTCCAGCTCACTATGATGTCACTGCAGCTCTTATCAGGATAAGTGAAGTGAAGGGACCGACCACAACAGCGGTTTGTATGACACTTGAGCACACCTCACTGCCCCTGATAGATCCTGTGTGTGGTATACTGGAATGCAAGATAGAGTCCACTCAATAGCACCCTTCAGCAGTTGGGGTAGCTGCTTCCTCCGTGGTAGTATGTGGCAATGAACACCCCTGGGCTCTTCTGTGACTCCATTTGTCACCCACATGGGTCCTAATTTTGTTCTAGCACTCTAACACCAAGAACCATCAGGAGTCAGAACCAAGCTGAGATCTTGTTTGTATGTGTTTTCCACTCATCATCAAGAGCTTTACCTTTACTTTGTCTATGTGAAATGTAGGAGATTAATTTTGTTTTTACACCTACGTAGAAGATGTGGAGAAAATCCATCCATCCATTATCCTAACTACAGGGTCATGGGGGTCTGCTGGAGCCAATATGGAGAAAATGAGTGTGTTAATTGTTCTTTTTACTGCATTTGTATGTTCTTGTGTTAATTTAATTTTAACATAATGCATTTTGCCAGTTTATTTCAATTTCTTTGCTTTTTTTCTTTTACACTACATGTTATTTACAGAGCAGTTTTCAAGTCTGACTATATACTATCATCTAACCGACTTCAGTTATCTAACTTTTCGTCTGTGGTCCAACTCACTTGCACCTTAGACATGGCTAAAATCTACACGGTAGACACCACATCATCAAAGTTAGGCATTGCAACAGACAGATCCAGTCTCCTGGGTTCAAATCCTGTTCCCTGTCATTCTCTGCATGGAGTTTACATAACCTTCCCATGTCTGTGTGGAGAGGTTCATTGGTGCCACTAAAGTGTCAGCGTGTGTCTATGGATGTGTGCATGAGTGGGTCTTGCAATGGACCAGCTTCCTTTCCAGGGATAATTCCTGCCTTAAACCCAATGTTAGTAACCCATAACCCAGAATTAGATTAACTGGGCATGAAAATGTAACGTTATATCAGCAAAGGTCTGCTTTTCCATCAGTGCAGTTTCCACGTATGCAACACTAGCCAAGCCAGCCACAAAATGTCATGGGTGGTTTGAGGTCTTTTTAGAAAGCAATAAGAGAAAAATCCACAGATTTGAAGAGACAAGATAAACCTTTACCATGGTCATTCACAATTTGGAGTTAACAATTAACCTAAACTGCATTCTTTTTTTTTTTTAATTGAAGAGGAAAACCTGCAGAGAAACATGAAGAATGAGAATATGCAAAATACACACAGACACTAGAGAATAAAATTGAATTGGATTAACTTAACAATGTCAGGCCAGCATTTAAATTCTCATGCTGTTTGGGACCAAACATTCAAAAATTTAATTTAATGCAGTTTTGATTTTTTTTTTTCTTTTCAGACTGTTTACCAAATTTATCCTTCAAATTTCGACTGCAGCACTCCATAGCAAAGGTGGCATCCTCAGGATTTCACTGTCAATGGAGGATCAGTTCCCAAGTAAAACAATGAAGGCTAAATCAGAGACAGTGATAAAGCATGTGCCCCCATGTGTGATTTGGGGGTCTGGCCCAAACAGGTGTTCAACATTTATTAACGGCAGGACCAATGGCGTTCATGTCTGTAAATGGTAAATATTTGTGAGCACGCAGAGAAATTCTAAAACTATTGTTGTAGAAAGGGCAATTGAGACACTAATCATACCATCAGCACAACATCCATCTGTCATATTTTGAATTCTGGCTTTTAAGCTTTTGATTTTGCTCAGATATTGAATAATATTATTCTTATTTGTTCTCTAATATATAGTGCAAGACAAGACAATCAGAAAACATAGCCACACTGACCAGCTTTATTGATCTCATAGTAAATTCCTGAGGGAGAGTCACTTATAAAGCTAACCTTGTCTTTGCCATCTTTTGGGCTTGACAAATGGATGCTCATTCACAGATAAATGAGCTTGCAAATTTAATTTTGAGTAGCCTGTCAATTTGTAGACTAGTTAGACTGCACGCCTCATCCACTGCTTTGAGCTCAGAGCTGTGAAAAAAAAAAAAGATGCCAATCAGGGCTGGGAATCATCTCGCACGATGCCTTCTGCAGTACTAATGAATATGTTGTGCTGTCATTTTCATACATTTCAGAAATCTGATAAGGCCAGCTGCTTAAATCACATTTCAGACACCACTGAATGAAATATAAGTTAAAAACAACACGATGAAAAAGTCATTTTTAAAGAAAATTATGCAAATATTGTATTGAATAAACATGCAAATTGTTGACACCTTTTTGAAACTGTGCTGCTTATTTTTTTATTTTATTTTATTTTTTTTGCTTTCTTATGCCTGTCTGCTTTAGCTATACTCCGGTCTTTTGAGTTACTCCATATAAACTTGTTGGCTATTTGGTGTCATGTCTGTAAATGTTGATGGAGGTCAGTGGGTTAGTGAAATACAGTAGAGTTTTGGACAATACATCATGGCTGTCTTGTGTCTATGTAGCATTATTGCCTTTTGTTTGAATGTATCTGAATTATTTCAGTCCTGAGCAGTTTTAATTTACCTTAAGCAATGCCATTGAGAACTTAAAGTGAGCCAAAGCCTTGCTACCTTCAAGAAATGGTCAAAAAAAGATGACAGTACTTTGAATATCATGCCACTGCACAGACTTGAATATTTCCACGAAACACTGCAAATCACAAAACTCTGCATTGTCTTCAAAACAAGAATTCATTATGATGTTTATCCAGTGTTGTTCTTGGCTGATACAAATTTCTTCAATCTCCATACTTCAGCCATGTAAATGTTTATGTATAGGATTCTTAACAATTTTAGTTGCTAAAAGAGCTTCAAGCTATGGCTGCATCCTTTTCATCTTTTTTTTTTTTACCATATTGTGTGTGAACTTTCCAGTTATTTTCACATTTCTCTGTTTTTTCGCCAAATCCAAAAAAAAAGCATAATAAACATTACCATATTTAATTTCATTCGAGTCCTCTCTTGACAACATACACATTGCCTTTTGCAGTTTTTACGATTTTTAGTTGGCTTTTGTAATATGTTCAAAATTAGATTCAAGAGCACGGTGTCAGAATTTTCACACATTTTGGTGAAATTATAAATGAGAAAACTGGGCTGTTGAGATAAAAGAGCTCTCTTTCTCAGGCTGTCTTCAAATTACCGTAGTTGTAAAAAAAAAAAAAAAAGAAAAAAATCCAAAAAATGAATTCTATTAGGAAGTAGTCCCTTATCCATCACAAAACAGCAACTTTACTGGAATATAAATATTCTGTAAAAATGTATGTACATAATAAGTAGTTTAAATTTAAATATTAGTCAGAGACATTTCCACGACAATCAGTTTCAAAAGATGCTTCCTTAATGGATGACTTCTATCATTAGTCTGCCACTTTCTCACTGCCGTTTGCCACTACTCTACATTTATGACATTAAATTTTCCTTCTGGTAAGAAGGATGCTTCAGTACTTAACATAAGTCTTTTTTTAAGCTCCTGTTAATTTGATTTTATGCTCATTTTTTCATTACTGAAGTTTTTTTCCTGCGTTTTAATTAAGGATGTACAGATTTCAAATACTGAACACATCTATCTGAGGAACTTGCTCTTACCCTTGAAATCACTGCCTGGCCTGGTCTTCCAACAAGTGTGCAGAACTGGAAAAGGTTGTAGACGTCTCAAGCAGACACCTCATATATTAATGAAGGATGCATAACTTTGAATAGAGTTGCAGCAGCAGCAGGAACCACAGCAGGAGAACAGTGTCTTGAGTAGAGTATCATGGAGATACAAGTTTAACGCCTGAAGTTCAGCATAACACCATTTTTCTAACATTTAATGTAAGTATAAAGTAACTCATTTTTAATCTTAAAAGGTTAATAGGTTTTTAGTCAACTTAATAACTTTCAAATTCTGTCACTTTCAGAATCAGAGTTAGTCATATGCGTCAAGGCTTCTTTAAATCTAAAAAATAAATAAATCACCTGAACTAGAGCCAACAGTATGTTTATGGACGCAGTCCCAAGGTCAGAGGATTGGCACTGCACTGATAGGAAACATTGCGATCTTACAGCCTATCTGAGATGCCTATCAGGTGTTACAGGAGATAATATTCGAAATGCAATTTTCTATAAATGAAAGATACTCAACATTGCAATGATGGAAGTGACGACATGCCAGTGTTTTGTTTATGACTACAGTATTTGATAAGGTGACACATGAGGTGGGGCATCAAACTAAAAGAAGGATGTTGCTTTTAGATGGAAATCGGCTCAGACACAAGAAGCAGAGGGTAATGGTGCGAGTAACCTCATCAAAATTGGCCGATGTTAAGAGTGGTGTTCCACAGGGGTCAGTGCTAGGGCCGCTGCTATTTTTAATATTTATAAATGATTTAGAAAGGAATATAAGTAACAAACTGGTTAAGTTTTCAGAAGATATCAAGCTGGGTGGATTGGCAGATAATTTAGAATCCATTAAATCATCACAGAGAGACTTGGAGAGCATACAGGCTTGGGCAGATTTGTGTCAGATGAAATCTAATGTAAGTAAATGTATTACATGTAGGAAATAAAAATGTGAGATTTGAATATGTGATGAGAGGTCTGAAAATTAAAAGTACACTTTATGAAAAGAATACTATCAACTGCTAGGGAGTGTTCATAAGTCTTTAAGAAAGCTAACAGAATTTTAGGTTATATAACACGATGTGTGGAGTAAAAGTCCAAGGAGGTTCTGCTCAACCTTTATAACACACTGGTGAGGCCTGATCTGGAGTACTGTGTGTAGTTTTGGTCTCCAGGCTACAAAAAGGACATAGCAGCGCTAGAAAAGGTCCAGAGAAGAGCGACTAGGCTGATGGAATGAATTAGTAGTGTGGTAGATAGTAAGACTTTAGGGACTTTTAAAATTACATTTAATATAAACATAATGATTCAATTCTGGGTGACTAGTAAACAAATACACTCAAATTCCAGCTAGATATGCTATGCTAGGCTATGAAATATGTCAAGAGCTAGTCTTCTAGTTGTTACGACTGAGTTGTTTTAAAAATGTAACATGCCTGTGTGTTGACCCTTTATTAATATTTTTCGATCCCTGTAACCTCATAGATCAACTATTGGATTTTTTGGTGACGTTACAAAATTATTTGAATTTCTTTTAATTTTTGCCATTATCTCAAACACCATTATGTTTTGTGATGGAGGGCAGCATTCTAGGACTCCCGTTACCTATATGCGACCACCTGCTGTTAGGGGTCTGGTCGTGGAGGTTGAGGCTTTTGACATCATCATCACAGCGCTTTAAATACAGGCACATCAGACCTTTCTGTTTGTGGTTGTGGATAACCTAAAACCTTTTATGTGTGCAATTTTCGTGAAGTCTGGCTTTGAATCTTTACTTCTCCTTTTCTGATGTTTACTTTTTGGTTAGCAGTTTGGCTTTGGTGGCAGTTTCAGTTGACTCTTGGGTTTTCTACCCATTTTTCCTGATTTCAGACTTCAATTTTCTGGGCCATTTTTCTTCCTTCTCTGCTTATGCAGAACAATAGTAAAATATAATATTTTAAACAATTCAGAGTGCTCCTTAGCGCATAATCTGTAAAATACTGTATAAACTGGACAATTAGGCATTATTTCACATCACACTATGGTCTTGACATCTCACAACTTCTAAATTAGTTAAAGAGTTACATGAATGACTTGTGAAGTAGTTAAAATGAGTTGAGCTGCCAACACATATTTTGTAGTAAACCAACAGCGTACTATGGGCATAAACAAAATGAGAAACCACCTTATTTTTAAACTGAAGGCAGATAGTTTTACACAGCTGGGCTCCATTTCATTTCAGCTGTCATCTGCACATTCACCATTTAACATGAACTGAACATGAATTACTTTCCAAATCCCACACCCCACTTTCCTACTTGCATAATGTTAACAGTGAACAGATTATTACAACAGCACCTCCTACCAGCATGTGGTGGAAGTATAAACTGCCTATTGTCAAGTGACGTAGGACCTCTAGGCCATTATTTATGGTGAGTTAAGAACTGTAGTATATCCCACTGGATCCCATCCCGAGTCCTGGGGACCCCCGTGTACCTGTGGGTTTCTGTTCTAGCCAGTTTCAATAAGTAATTATAGTTCACTATGTGAGCTAATTGAAACATGACATCAATATCTCTACATTTTTTGTTAATGTTAATCTCACACGACTGCTCTTTTGTACTGTCAATGCAGAACAAGGGAAGGAAAAAAAGGACCAGGCAATTAAATAATGAGATTGGTTAGAGGGAAACTGACCAACTGATGGTAAAAGTGATTGGACAGCCACAGTGTGATCCAAAAGATTTTTGGGAACCATGGTATATACAAAGGAGAAGAGTGAAGAGAAATCCATTTGTGGTACAAAGCTTCAGTTGCGCACTCATGCCAGCATATCAGCTAGATTTGAGAACATTTCCAAAAATGTTATTTTTCCTTAGTTTATAAAATGACTTTCACAATACATTGTATGATAATCTAAATGAAAAATATGTAACTCTGTAAACACTAGGGAGTGCAACAGCAGCCCAAACCCCAGGCATGACAGCACAGACACTTCCAGGTTGAAAAGACCTTTCATTAAACAAAATACTTTGTACAGGCTTCATCTTGAACGTTACAATCAGCAGCACAGTTACAATCCTCTTCCTCCACTATCCACCTGACAAACGTTCTGACCCTGACTAGGTGGAGTAGCTTCTTTTATGGAGGACCCAGGAGTACTTCCATTGTCACAGTGCTGAACAACAGAAACACATCCAGGTCTGGCAAAAGTCCCATAAAACCGAGAGGTCTTTCCCTGGGAGCGCCTCTTGGAGGCACTGGGACCATACCAGAGGAACACTGCCATCTCACATGTTGGGAAAAGAAATTCTCCCCGACATCCAGATGCACTCTGTCCTTCCATTATGGCCTCGGATTAAAACTGGGAATCATCCCAGCCTGGCTGCACTTCTGTCCACATGCTGCTGCCAGGTGAGGTATTGTCCATACACTATGGCATTTACATACTCATTTGGACTTGCAAGTAGATGGATAAGTATTTTAAGACTTACACTTGATTCCTCCCATGCCTTAGTTGGCATTTTGGGTGGGCATTATTATTTTAAGATTCTTAACATACTATGCACACATTAATATTATTTATTAAAGAATACATTTTATTTTGAGGCTCCATAACATTTGAATGATGTTATTCAAGGAAGAGTGAGTTGTATTGTTTTGTTAATTCATTTTTATATAACATTGTTGCCTAACACTCAGGGGTGACACATAGGGTGAGGCAACCAGTTGATCACCTCAGGCGGCACTTTGGTAAGGACAGCCATTTTCTATTAACCATATTTTTGTTTTTAATCATTATGAAATAATAACAAAAAATGAGTGCTATTCACAAACTTCTAGAATTAGAGATACATGCAGTGCTATATTCATACATTGTGTTTAAAAACTGTGAGAAATATTTTGATTTTAAAAGTTTCAAATTTCGCATTGCAGAGTTCTCAACACCTTAGCTCACTGTGAGTGTCCCAGAAACAAATCAGCACACGTTCATTTCGAAGCTTCATGTCTGCAAGTGGAATTGGTGTTCATTTTCATGATCTTTCAAAATCACATTGAATATACTTCTTGTGTTATTTTTCAAAATGTTGTTAATATCTGGGATTTGCTTAAAGTGTCGATCGCATACACAATGTGTGTTAAACGTTTGAGTTGTGCGTATTTAGTTAGAAAGGGCAGGTGTCTTTTAGCTTGCAGCACAGAGTTTGAAATTGCCAAGCTACATAAAGGAGCTGGCAGGAAGAGCAATACAGCTGAAATCCATTTCGTATAGTGCATTTTTGCTATTTTAATACCTTTTTTTTGTGTATTTTCGAACAAATTCTTTTTGATTGCTTCACATTTTTTCCAAATATATTATAATGACTCGACTATGAAAGGGACTGCTACAGAGACAGCAGCAATTGTTAACAATAGCCTTGTTGTATGTTCTGCTGTTCCTGGTTTCCTCCTAAGCCTGGCATTACACTGTTCTTTTTCATTTATTTTTTATCATATGTTTTGAGGATTGACAGAATTGCAACATGTAGTATAAAGGGAATTTGTGTATCGTCTCGTGCTTAGCAAGTATGTTTGGGGTGGCAAAAATGTACCTCTCCTCAGGTGGCTGTTTTAACACTCTGGCCTTGCTTCCATTTATTTGCGATGATATGTTACAGTGTCTTATAACATTTTGAGTCCGTATGTGGTTGTGGATAAATAAGGACATCTCCTTGGTGTTCTGGTGGTCTGCCATACAGTACTACTAGATGATGTTTTACTCAAAACATGTTAGGTATGCTTTAGTTTTCTCTTCTCTCTACTTGAAACTGTGGCTATGATCCTCAACTATTTTCCCACAACGTTTGTGTTGTCCTAGCAAGCTAATAAAATCAACACAACTGAAACATTCTGTTCAGTTTGATTATTTGGTTGAAAGCATTTCTTTTCGCAAATTAAAATCCCATTACATTAAATACAGTATGTTAAAACATAATCAGTACTTAACACCCTTCCCAAGGTCAGAGAGCCATAGTTCATTGGAGTATATTAAGACGAATGTGACTGAAAGCTCCTTCCCATAGCTAACTAAGCTGGTACAGTTCTGTTACCTTTGAGTCCCTCCATAGGCTCCCAGTTGAATAGTTCCACACCAGTAGTAAAACTGGAAGTTCGGTAATGCTATGCAACCCCCTGCTTTAGGTTTTTGCCAAATTGTCTTTTCAATGTACGACCTTTTTGTTTCCCAAACGAACTACACTACAATTGATTATAAGTTTTTAAAGAATGATTTGATGCAGTATATAGGAACATTCTGAAAGGAAAAAGAATTTGAGTTGTTAAAGGATATTCATATCTCCAAAATGTGTTGCTTGCACTGCATATACACTGTAGTGAAATGTATTATGAAGACCTTCCATCTGTTCATTTCCCAACCTGTTAACTTCAAATGGGGTATTGGACAGCAGACCCATCTTGACAAGACTAATCTTATGGAAGAAATCACCCACAGACATGACATCAGTCATATACGCACCTTCTCTCCCTCAGACTGGGCCAATTTAGTGTCACCTATTAACCTAATGTACGCATCTTTTGGATGTGAGAGAAAAATCAGAATTATTTTCCAAAAAAAAAAAAATGCATTTATTCACACAGTGGGGCCATTTTAAATACCCATTATTTTTGAACTTGAGGTGGAAACAATAACATGTATAGTATTATAAAAAATAAAAGTAAAATCCACAAAAGAATGTCATTTGGTCCCACATTCTTTGAGCTGTTATTGCCACCACTGAACAAATGTATTTATTTGTTTGTGGCTATTGAAGGCTGCTGTGTGTTTATGTTGATGGATATTGAAAATGTTGTGTAAGGGTGTCACCAATATGGTGAAAAGGTGTATGCCCTCCAAAAGACCCACAAAGCAGGCCAGGACCTTTACTATCGTGTCTAAAACAGGCAGCCTGACCTCAAACTCCACAGACAGTCTTTGGCCTGCACAGGCCCAAAACGGGAAAAGGCTTTAAAATTTCCAAATACAGTGGAACCTCGGGTCACGACCATAATTCGTTCCAAAACTCTGGTCACAACCCGATTTGGTCGTGACTCGAAGTAATTTCCCCCATAGGATTGTATGTAAATACAATTAATCCGTTCCGGACCGTACAAGCTTTATGAAAATATATTTTTTTACAAGATTTTTAAGCAAAAAAATAGTTAAGTATGCCATAGAATGAACAGTGTAATAGTAAACTAAATGTAAAAACACTGAGAAAACCTTGAACAGAGTAAACTAAAATTGCAAGAGTTCACACTACAGCCTTACGAACCGCTCGCTGTAAACACTTTTTT
Organism: Erpetoichthys calabaricus; assembly: GCF_900747795.2. Lineage (NCBI taxonomy): Eukaryota > Metazoa > Chordata > Cladistia > Polypteriformes > Polypteridae > Erpetoichthys > Erpetoichthys calabaricus. Next base: position 66,737,983 of record NC_041395.2, read on the forward strand.
TAATTGAATTTTAAGCACAGAGAAAAAAATGAACATTTGAAAAATCCGTATTTTATACAAAAACTAACCATAAACAACCAAGAAAACTAACCTTGCATGAGTCGAGTTCTGGCATGAAGGAAGTGAGGAGGAGCTGGGTGGAGAGGAGATTACAGATAGATAGATAGATAGATAGATAGATAGATAGATAGATAGATAGATAGATAGATAGATAGATAGACAGACAGACAGACAGACAGACAGACAGACAGACAGACAGACAGATAGATAGATAGATAGATAGATAGATAGATAGATAGATAGATAGATAGATAGATAGATAGATAGATAGATACTTTATTAATCCCAATGGGAAATTCACATTCTCCAGCAGCAGCATAATGATACAATAAATAATATTAAATTAAAGATTGATAATAATGCAGGTGAAAAAAACAGACAATAACTTTGTATAATGTTAAATGTTAACGTTTACCCCCTCTGGTGGAATTGAAGAGTCGCATAGTTTGGGGGAGGAACGATCTCCTCAATCTGTCAGTGAAGCAGGACAGTGACAGCAGTCTGTCACTGAAGCTGCTCCTCTGTCCAGAGATGATACTATTTAGTGGATGCAGTGGATTCTCTATAATTGATAAGAGCCTGCTGAGCGCCCATCGCTCCGCCACAGATGTCAAACTGTCCAGCTCCATGCCTACAATAGACCCTGCCTTCCTCACCAGTTTGTCCAGGCGTGAGGCGTCTTTCCTCTTAATGCTGCCTCCCCAGCATACCACCGCGTAGAAGAGGGCGCTCACCACAACTGTCTGATAGAACATCTGCAGCATCTTATTGCAGATGTTCAAGGACGCCAGCCTTCTAAGGAAGTATAGCCGGCTCTGTCCTTTTTTACACAGAGCATCAGTATTGGCAGTCTAGTCTAATTTATCATCCAGCTGCACTCCCAGATATTTAAAGGTCTGCACCATCTGCACACAGTCACCTTTGATGATCACGGGGTCTATGAGGGGTCTGGGCCTCCTAAAATCCACCACCAGCTCCTTGGTTTTGCTGGTGTTCAGGTGTAGATGGTTTGAGTCGCACCATTTAACAAAGTCATTGATTAGGTCCCTATACTCATCCTCCAGCCCATTCCTGATGCAGCCCACAATAGCAGTGTCATCAGCGAACTTTTGCACATGGCAGGACTCCGAGTTGTATTGGAAGTCCGATGTATATAGGCTGAACAGGACCGGAGAAAGTACAGTCCCTTGTGGCGCTCCTGTGTTGCTGACCACAATGTCAGACGTGCAGTTCCCGAGACGCACATACTGAGGTCTGTCTTTAAGATAGTCGACGATCCATGCCACTAGATATGAATCTAATCCCATCTCTGTCAGCTTGTCCATAAGGAGCAGAGGTTGGATTGTGTTGAAGGCGCTAGAGAAGTCTAGAAACATAATTCTTACAGCACCACTGCCTCTGTCCAAGTGAGAGAGGGATCGGTGTAGCATATAGATGATGGCATCCTCCGCTCCCACCTTCTCCTGATATGCAAACTGCAGAGGGTCGAGGGTGTGTTGAACCTGTGGCCTAAGGTGGTGAAGCAGCAGCCTCTCCATGGTCTTCATCACATGTGATGTCAGAGCAACAGGCCGAAAGTCATTCAGCTCACTAGGACGTGATACCTTTGGGACTGGGGTGATACAAGATGTTTTCCAAAGCCTCGGGACTCTCCCCTGTTCCAGGCTCAGGTTGAAGATGTGCTATAGAGGACCTCCCAGCTCCGATGCACAGACCTTTAGCAGTCGTGGCGATACTCCATCTGGACCCGCTGCTTTACTGGCACGAAGTCTCCTCAGCTCTCTGCTCACTTGCGCTGTTGTAATTATGGGTGGGGATGTCTCTCCTATGCTGGTATCAGCAGAAGGATGTGTGGAGGGTGCAGTACTCCGAGGTGAGAGTGAGAGTGGGTTAGGGTGGTCAAACCTGTTAAAGAAGTTGTTCATTTGGTTTGCTCTCTTCACGTCCCTCTCGATGGTGGTACCCCGCTTTGAGCTGCAGCCATTGATGATCTTCATCCCATCCCACACTTATGAGTTATGAGGTTATGAGGTAAAGTCCATCTGCGCGATGCACATCTGACCGAGAACAATGTACTGTACAGGGAGAGACTGAACACGTGCGTAAATGACCGGAGCATACAAACCGGAAGGTAAACTGGCTTGTTCGTCACCCGAGTGTGTGGTCGTGAACAGATGCAAAAGTTTGGCGAACTTTTTGGTCGTAACCCGATTTGTACGTGTTCGGAGACGTTTGTGACCAAAGGTTCCACTGTACTTTAAATGTTTTAAAATATGCCCTTTAAAGGTCTAAGGGTTTGCCTTGTGTACATTTTCTAACTTATTTAGATTGCAGAAAGCTGTCCCAATTGCATGATGCGAAAGAGAAGGAAAAACTTTGGACAGGTTTGCAGGGTTACAGAACAACCACACTCACTCATACAGGACTGATTAAGAGTCCCTTTTCAACATAACTGGTATATTTGTGGGATGTGACAAGAAAAATTAGATATAAAGCCACATCGATGTAGGGGTAATGTGTCAGTTCCACAGAAGCATGGTTGGACCAAGGACTGTGAGGCAGCTGTCCACTTGGCCATAGTGCTGTCCGGAGTATTTACCAGTAGCAACCAAATTTAAGAGAAGACTACAAGAGGCCTGGGCGAAATTGAACTGATGTAATGTCTTTTAAATTAAAAACTGAATGCAATATGTCATAAACAAATACATATACTGTATGCTGTACAACTGTCTACCTATTGTATGTCTGTTATGACAGGAATTTGCAGTTTAATTTCCCAGCCCACTCAGGAAACCACCCAGCGACGATCCTAGATTATTTTACACCCTAGGCCAAGCTTATTAGTGTGCTAACCAACTGTTCGGTAGCTAACCCGTGTCTAATTCACCTTAATGGTGGCTCCAGCCCTGAAAGCACCATAAGGCTATATCTCTTTAAAACAAAAGAAAAAATACAGAACTGTACTTTTCTGTCTTATTTTTTTCATTACTGTGTGCCATTTATTTCCTCAGTGATGGAAAAGGTAGCATTTTAAAAGGCTATTTTGTTTAATCAAACATTGAAGACTCAAAATGTGTATTATTATTAAACTTGTGAATTTCTTGTCTTAGACATTAAGAATAATGTGTTTTTTTTGTTTCTTAAGGTAATCTGTGATATAAATATACTTTCATTATCCAATATGGTTATTAACTTTTATTGCCAGTTGAAGCCCATTTGGAGCCCTAGGCGGAGTTAACGGACGTCGCTACTCATTACTCATATCCATAGCAGCTAGACATGTGTAATAGTAATATGTATTATTAGACATTGATAACCTGGGGGGATTCACCTTGGTGTCTGGAATTCGCACCCCTTCAGTAGCACAAACAGCTCCCTTTAGTACGTATGCAGCAGACTTTAAACGAACACCACTTGGTGTCCCTTAACTATCATAAGTGCCACTTCTCAGATAATGGCACCCTAGATATTTTGAAATGAAGTTGATTGTTCACCTTTACCAGAATGTTTATTATCCTGTTCAATTGCTTGCTTTTCAGCTTGAAACTTTAAATAGCAACAGGGTTATAGTCAGAACTTTCTCCTAAAACCTGATACGTTCTGAATAATCTTCTTCTTTTGGCTGCTCCCATGAGTGGTCACTACAGCAGATCATCTTGTTTTACATCTTCCTGTCCACTACATCTTGCTCCATTACACCCATCACGTTCATGTCCTCTCTCAATATATACATAAACCTTCTCTTAGGCCTTCCTCTTTTCCTCTTCCTTGGCAGCTCTATCCTTAACATCCCTTTCCCAATATACCCAGAATCTCTCCTCTGCACATATCCAAATCAACACAATCTCGCCTCTCTGGCTTTGTCTTCGAACCGTCCAACCTGAGCTGACCCTCTAATGTCCTCATTTCTAATCCTGTCCATCCTCGTCACACCCAATGCAAATCTTAGCGTCTTTAACTCTATTACCTCCAGCTCTGTCTCCTGCTTTCTGGTCTGTGCCACCGTCTCCAGTCCATATAACATAGCTGGTCTCACTACCGTCCTGTAGACCTTCCCTTTCACTCTTGCTGATACCCATCTGTCACAAATCACTCCTGACACTCTTCTCCACCCTGCCTGCACTCTTCTTCACTTCTCTTCCACAATCCCCATTACTCTGTACTGTTGATCTCAAGTATTTAAACTCATCCACCTTCGCCAACTCTACTCCCGCCATCCTCACCATTCCACTGACCTCCCTCTCATTTACACACATGTATTCTGTCTTGTTCCCACTGACCTTCATTCCTCTCCTCGCCAGAGCATATCTCCACCTCTCCAGGGTCTCCTCGACATGCTCCCTTCATTCTGAATAATAATGAATTGTAATAATTGAATGCATTAATTTCTTGAGTTTTGCCTGTTCTTTAATTAAAGTACTGGACATGGTTTCATGTCGATTTTTGTTCTAGCAGTTATATTTTGCTTAATGCGTTTCTGCTTCTTGAGCCATTTGGGGATGTGTTAAAAACTTAGGTCTGATTCATATACAGTGCCTATGAGTCATGTGCTAAAGCTAACTTCTAGATAACAACAACAGCTTTTATTTATATAGTGGTTTCCAATACAGAACATATTTTAAGGTTCTTTACAAATGATAAAGTGAAACAATAATCAAATAAAGAGTTATACTAAGGGTCAGATAGTCAGTGGGAAAAGAGAAACAAAAAACGGCAGTTGAGAGAAAAACCTCTGGGGTTCCATAGCCAAAAGCCCTCCCAGGCCTCACTGGGCATGCTATAATATACGTCAGATTCAAAAAGAGTAAAAAAAAACAGTCATCCCGTGCAGATGTCATATTGCCACACTATTGTCTCTTACTCAAAACCTAATGTGCCATGGTAATACCATCCAATGAAAACTTTCCAGTTAGTGGTATAAAAAGTGTCTCTATTTCATTATGCAAGTTATGCCCCAAGCTAATCGAGTCTGTTGTCATTCGGTCTTAATCTCTGCATCATATTTTACAAAAAAAAAAATTTAAAACTAACGATTTACTTAATTCCAGCTAAGGTCATCTTGGTTTCTAATGCTTATAGCACTTTTCATTTGCATGATAATTTTGTGGTCTGACATCCTGTGTCATTCAAAACTGTCTGTTAATGTACGTGATGTGAAAGCTTGCATGTGATGATGGGATGTGGCAATGGGTAACGTGACTCAGCTGGCACCTACCTGTTTATTTGGTTGTGCCTGATAAAAAAACTCCTCCAGTGCTGTTCAGGATGTCATTACTAATGCTTCACATAATTAATCCCCTGGAGCAGCCTATGAAACAACCTGTCAAGTAAACTTGTTGATTATTACAAATGTCCTTCTACAGGAATCTGAATTGAGCAGGAGAGCTGATGCGCTTTGCATGTCACGCCTGTAACCACTGAGCCTGGTGCCATGCAAAATACGGGGGGTCCTAAAAAACTAAGTAGTAGGGGGGTTTCTACATTTTTTTCTAATATTTACCATATGGTTCTAAACCACTCACTGCCCATTACTGAGTGTGCAAGTAGAATAAAGAATGCTCTTTACAGGCTGGAGTGGAAGGCAGTGTTGGGTGAGCGCTCCACAGTTTGGAATGTGTTAGATGTTTAGGTGGCAGCAGCAGTCCATCCAGCCAGGAAAATGGGTGCTGTTATAATAGATGTTCTTCTTTAATTTTTGTGGCTTTAGATTGAAGGATTTAGACAAAGTATATTTCTACTTTGGGGCTGTTTACCCTGAGAAATCTATTGCCAACTTTTGTTTTTTGTAGAAGTTGAAAATGATTTTGCTTTATGCTATCACACCATTTTATTTATTATGGGCTCCACCATTTTCCAACGATAGTATCATCTTTTGCCATAATGATCACACCCAGAATTCCCCTGGAAAGTATGATGTATGATGTCACAAGAGCGACCATATAAGAAGGTCAGCATGTGCATTCTCAGATTGCTCAAGATTAGGATTCTTTGCGAATTACGTACAACCCTTTGTGAAACTTACTTTGATTTTTGAATTTGATTAAGAACTTTGATTTTTCGTTAATTTTTTGGGCTCTGATGGCTTATAGCTTGATGTTCCAGTAATGAATTTGGCACGATTTGTGGCAATGTCCTATTGCCTGGTCCTTTCTCATTAAATTAAAAATTAAAGTCTTTCCTTGAGTTGGTACAGATGCATCCTTTAATTCAGGAGTGTTATGATTTTGGAAATTTTGGACATTTATTGAGAATGTTATAATTTTTTCCAGAAAGTTATTTATACTTTCCTTAGGCTTTGAAAAGCTTAGAATTCATTTTCACTTTTATTTTCTACTTTTATCTTGTTTTGGGCTTAGTTATTTTATATGATCATTATGTTTTAGAAATCACACATCATCTTTTTTATTTTTTTTGTGACTGCTGCTATTTTGAAATTTAGTTGCTATGATGTGGGTACTCGTTGCTAGGAGGCATGTCCCAGAAGTTGCATCATGTGACATTATTGGCACAATGCTTTTTAAGTCAATGACGCACCTCTCTGTTTGTCCAAGCTTGTGGACTGCCTCTGTAAACATATCTCTTGCTTTTTACTCAACTTATTCTTCAGAAGGTTAGGGACTTGGTTTGATTATTTGACAAAGATCATATTAAACATTTTCATTTTCAAAAGTATTTCATTTTTTAACATTGGCTAGTCTGTAAGTGTTTTGCCATCCATCTCCTGGTCATACTCTTATCTGCCTTTGTGGCCTGTCATTTCTCTCCTGTGACAGCACAAGGAGAATTCAAAAAAGATGGTGGAGACTTTCATAGGAAACGTATAAATTGGAGCCCCATGCAGGTGTTCATGCCAGACAAAATTGTTTAGACTGTACTTTGATACTGGACTTACTATATTTTTTTGCCATGTATAATCTGTTTTATATCTTGATTAACATGAAGAAAACTCTACTTACCTAGAAAGGGAAAGTTTACTGCAACTATAATAATTTCAATATTAATTGCTTCAAACAAGCTTGTTAAAATATTGTTAATGCAATACTTCATTGAGGATCTACTCCTACTTTTGGTCTGTTGTGCTTTATTAATTGTTCTGTATATATATATTTTAATCAATATGTGTACTGGACCAATTTCAGAAACAGGTTACTTCAGGCAGCGATAAGGTGTTGACATACTGTAATAACTACCGAAGTTCAAGATGGATTTATATTTAATTTTATGGCTGTTTAGGGAGACAATCAAGATTCAGAAAAAAAACAAGGATGAACACATAACCTTTCCATAACAGTAAGTTAAAAGCCAACATAACATTAAGTTAAAAGATAAAAAGACAAAGTTACCCTGAAAATATGAATTCAAAAATGGTCCAAACTTTTGAGTATTAAATCTAAATGAATCAAACACTTACTCAACACTGAATCAAAAACATACCTTGGATATATTCTCCACGTTTGCTTCATATTATCTCAATGCTGAGTAAAATGGCAGCCTCAGACAGAGATCACTAGCTGCATCTCACATTCCTCTTTAGAAGTGACATTAAATGCCACTAAGTTATAAGCGACCTGAGGCATATTGACAATTAGAAGAAGACACACAGGGGGTGGTCACGTTGCTAGAGGTAAATCTGTCTAATTATGTCTTGTACTCCCATTTACCCTCAGGGAAGCCTGAATTCATTAGCAACTGGACTCAACAAGGTGTTGAAAATGTGACATGGGGATGTTTATCTTTACCAACTCCCACGTGCCCCATAATGTACAGATTAGCTGGTGATGGACCTCTTTGCCAAAAAGGCTGGTCAGCCTCACCCCACAGATGTATTATTAGATTGAGATCTGCTGATTTGGGAGACCATGGTGTAAAGATGAATTCACTGTTGTATGCTTTTAACCATGCCAGGAATTTCCTAGACATTTAACATGGAGCATTATCATACCAGAAAAATAAAGATGTTTTGAGGTAACCCATAGCATTCAGATAGTTCTCTCTTTTTATCAGCAGTCCCAATGTGTGTCATGAAAAGATTTACCCTGCATAAGATCCCCTATTTTCATCAGATTATCCTCTTATCCACTTCCTTATATTAACAGAAACATGGAGTTGGATATTGTTTTGTACATTTCTAATCTTTAGCCATGGAAGACTGGAACTTATTTGGATTCTTGGCTGCCATATTCCATCTTGGATAAGTTAGAGGAAGTTGTGCATCTCCCCAATGTCTCTTTTGACACCTGGTCTTAGCTGTTGGCTAATCGAGTGTAACTCATCTCTTACACTGCTGATCTTGTGTCACCGACTCTTTGGCTACTTCATCAAGTGTTGTGCTTCTGAATACAGGAAAACCAATAGCTGGACTTCGCTTAGGTTATGGCCAACTGTCAATATAGCTGTGAAAACATCTGATACACAAGTCACAAAGCACCATGTCACACAAAAGCTATTCAAGAGTTTAGTGTTGCCCATTCTCACCCACACATGTCCTGAGTTAATATTTGACTGCATTAAACAGTTTTTTTTACTCTGTCAGAAAAAGAGCTAAGGGCAGCTGTACATTTTTGAAATAAAAGTGTAAATGAATCAAATGAAAATTACATGCAAAGAAAAGAAGTCATAGGACTGCAGTTACAAGTATTAATAAACTGACACACATCAAAACTAATTTTAATAGAACCTCCTGTATATCAAATTATTTACCTTTTTGCTTGCTATAAAACTATGCATTGTGAAGTAAAATTACATTGGTTAGTGATATTTTTATTAAGTTTGAGTGGTCTTAGGTAGCTTAAGTTGGTAATAATATGTGAATGCCTAATTAATGCTTAATAAGACCCAACGCAACTCTCATATTCATGAGTCATAGTGCCAGAGTATCACAAACTCTTAATATGCCACATAACACAGAGATGAATAAGTGTTATTGATACAGTAACTTGTGTTGTTAAGTGCAAAAGATGATTTAGTTAAAATTTTATTACATAACTGTTTGTAACTAACAGATGCTTTATAGGTGGTACCTAATCTAAATACCTGAAACACTTTAGTTTAATGTAATAAAGTGGGGAAAAATTCCACTACTCTTTGAAATTAAAAAAGAAGTATGAGTATAACATTTATTTACTTCAAATTTTCAAAGTTCAAAAATAAACATATAAAATGAATTTTGCCTGCTTTAAGAACACAATCATATAACAAATCAGCTATGAGTTGCCACCCTTTAAACTTATAATGTATTGTATGGGGGAGTATTTTGGATGAAAATAAAGGAAAACACAAATAAATAAATAAATTGTAAATTGTGCTAATAAATAATACGAATTTGATATCGGAGTATAAATAATTAAATGCTTCATTAAATATGCCTTTGTTGCTTATTTCATTGTGTATTTTTAACATTTTTTCTTCATTTATTTATTTCAGTGATACCAGTCATAACATGAAATGAGCCTAGGAATATGAGGTAAATCAAAACTTAAAGGTAATTTAAAAAATATACAATAAGTGTAACAGATAGAAAACATGTTCACAATGGATTCATATGTAGTTTGAACATGCACAGTGCAGCGTTCTGCTGTTAGTCTAGTTGAAGCCAAGGTCAAATGAACATGGATGCCCCTCTAGGGTATTGCACCATTGTTGAACAAGGCGCTGTAGTTAGATTTCTTTGGGCAGAAGGAATAAAACTCACAGAAACCAGTTGTATTCTGTCTATTGCAGTTAGATTTGCCTTTTCTTTTAGATTTACCCATGTAAAAACTATCATCTTTACCCATCAAAGTTGAGAGGGTGGGGTTTAGCAAGTAGTATTTTTGGTTTGTGAATCATCAGTAAAGCACATGCTCAAAACTGTGACTGTGCACGTCTATTGTTGTGAGTACAAGAAAAATTTGCCCAGACTTCCAAAGCAGCTACCTTAATTCACGAAGCCTTGAATTGAGTTTGCATCTGAGATGCCTGTTGTAAATGTGGCTCTTAATGATCGATGATTCACTTCCACTCTACCAATGATTCACCAATCAAAATATTTGGAGTGTTTTTGGAATATAGGGGGAAAAACAGATGTGGAGGAAAACTCATCCATATGCAAGGGCAATGGGGGAAAATCAACACAAGTTTGCACAAGTCAGACAAGGTGGTGCCATAAGAGAGCAAAAACAAAGGTAAAGGGTTTGGGCAACAAACACTGATCCTTGTATATTGTGAAGTTCGGCAAAAAATAAACAGGACCTCCAACCAGTCTGGGGAGAGATGGTGTGGTGCTGTTTATGAAATTCTTGAGGTGAAATTGGTGGGTTCGGGCGCCTAAAATCTGAAAGTGATTTCAAAAGTCATGTGCCCATGATTCTCTGGATCTGCAGACAGAAGGACAGGAGAGGCGTTAGGAGTCAGCACCAACCTGCAACTCAGGGTGGAATTGCAAGCTGCCAAGTCCTGAAGTTGTTTCCAAGGCATGTGTGTGTGACAGTGGTTATTTGTGTACCTATGTTTTGTTGATAACACAATATTACATAATTTCTAATTCCTGCTTATGATGCATTATTAATTTTATCAAAGATTGAAATATTTTTATTCTTATTGTGAAGACATCATCTTTGCCCTTTTGTTTCCTTGTTTTTCATGGGTGCTGCCATTGTACTGTAATTGTCTTTTCATGGGCACTACCAAGTCGAAGATGAGATTCTTTTCAATGCATGAGGTGCATGCTATGTTTGGTATGGCTCCATGATGATCACACTTTAAAAGATAGTTGAATGCATTAAACAACATTAATACATTAAGACATTGCAGGAAATGTATGCTAATTCAAAACTAAAAATGATTTAATCAGTGTTTCAAAAATTTAACATTAGCCAGACATTCATGTGGCTCATAATACTGCTTCAAAGGACAACGCACACTGCTTTTATAATAAAATATCTAATGTTTTAATAGCAGAAATTGCAGAGATGTGCTGTTATCGGGTTTGCTTAATTGCTAACATAAATTAATAAACACTAACTTTGTAGCACTTTTTGAATTCTTGAGGCTATTATTATAACAACCAAAATATGATGATTGCAGTGAAAACACGTATTTGGATGGCAAAAAAGTGAATGGGAAGCAGTCTCCAATAAACTGTGCATTACTACAGTTACATTCCGTCCAGTTCAATGGCTACTCCTGAGTGAGCCCACAGCCTTAAATGATAATAATGATAACCTGGATGCTGTCCTCATCATGGCCAGCAATTTCAACAATTCTAGTCTCAACAGATAATGCTGAACTTAGCACTAAGTCCTATATTAATAAAATGTTTCAAAACGCTTATCAAGAATTGCATTTGTTGTTCTCTGCCAAAAAAATGGATCTATTACAGTTTGCATATTGTACCAGAAGAACCACAGAGGCTGCGACGACCTTAATCTTTCATACAGAACTGGACGACCTGGACAACAAGAGTGGGAATTATGTGTGAATGCTATTTATAGACTATAGTTCTGCATATAACAGAATAAACCTCTCTAAACTCATCACCAAGCTCAAGGACCTGCGGCTGAGCACTTCATTGCGTAGCTGAGTTTTCAACTTCCTGACTGGCAAACCTCTAGTAGTTTGAGTGGGTGGTTGCATTTTATCATCCACAACTCTCAACACAAAGGCTCCACAGGGCTGTGTTCTGAGTCCTCTGCTGTACTCCCTCTACACATATGACTGCATGGCTGCATGTGACTCTAACAGCATTGTCACTTTTGCTGATGGCACAACTATGGTAGGCATAACATCTAACAATAATGAGCAGGCTTACCTAAAAGAAGTAGAAAGACTGTCAAACTGTTTGTCAGGACAACAATTTACTCCTGAATGTCAGCAAGACAAAGGAGCTGATTATAGAGTTTGGGAGTAAACGGCAGAGGCAGTAGATAGTTTCAAGTACATCACATTACAAAGGACCTGACCTGGTTCAAGCACATTGACACCTTGGTGAAGATGGCATGGCAATGTCTTTACAACCTCAAACACCTCAGGACTTTCAAGCCACCCTTGCAGATGCTATCTGGGAGGCATCACCTCCTGATTTGGAAACAGCGTGCAGCAGGACCACAAGACTCTGCAAATAGTTGTATGTTCAGCTGAACACATTACATGGTGTATACTCACTAACCTCCAGAACATCTAAACCAAGCAATGTCAGACCAGAGCAAAGAAAATTATCTGTGACACTAGCCATCCCAAACATGACCCGTTTTCTGTGCTGCACTCCGGTAAACGCTACCGCTGCCTAAAGTCCAGTTCACAGAGACTGAGGAGGAGTTTTTTTTCCTGTCAGTCCATCCACATGTTGAATAAAGAAAGTGTGTAGAATTACATGATGCCCTCTAACATTAAGTTATTTAGGTTATCAAGTTATTCATTTAGTTATTATTAATCATATTTATAATTATATTAATGATTTTCTAAATATTTATAGTCATGTATTATTGTTATTGTCTCTTTATATTCTTCTTAAAGACACAGTTATTGGAGTTAAACATCTAAGCATTTCACTACATATTGTACCAAATGTATAATTTGTATATGACAAATTAAATTAGATTTGATATGAATTAATTAGGCGCATAGGGATGACATGATAGGGTAAATTAGGTAGTTCATTGTAATTATACCTTTTTTTTTTATGAAACCTGTACAGAACCCTGCTGAACTCTTTCACAAGTTATAAGATCTTCTCATTTGTTGCTACATGGAGCCATATTGGTCCTCTGCAAAAAATTAAAAATAAGCCCTGGATTCAGGACATGCCATTATTTATAAATGAAGATGACATTGAACTGCCATTCCCAAGGTTTCTTCTATTTTTTTCCTATAAGGTTTTTTTTTTGGCAGTTTTACCTTGTCTTCTTAGAGAGTCAATGCTGGGGGGGCTGTCAAGAGGCAAAGCCTGTTAAAGCCCATTGCGGCACTTCTTGTGTGATTTTGGGCTATCCAAAAATAAACTGTATTGTATTGTATTGATTGGCCTGCAGTGGGTTGGCACCCTGCCCGGGATTGGTTCCTCCCTTGTGCCCTGTGTTGGCTGGGATTGGCTCCAGCAGACCCCCGTGACCCTGTGTTCGGATTCAGCGGGTTGGAAAATGGATGGATGGATGGATGTATTGATTGGCCTTACTAGAAAATTAGATAAGGTACTCTTGTCAGTTTAACATTTACAAAGACCTACAAATGGATGCCTTAAGCAAAACAATTTATTGAATGCTTGTGTAACTAAAATGGAAATTGACCAAAATGTAGTATTTGAAATAATAATCTTATAATGATATATGGAATCTATATAATTTAGGATGTTAATGTCTTTGTAGGGCGGCACGGTGGTGCAGTGGGTAGCACTGCTGCCTCGCAGTTAGGAGACCTGGGTTCACTTCCCGGGTCCTCCCTGCGTAGAGTTTGCATGTTCTCCCCGTGTCTGCGTGGGTTTCCTCTAGGTACTCCGGTTTCCTCCCACAGTCCAAAGACGTGCAGGTTAGGTGCATTGGTGAGTCTAAATTGTCCCTAGTGTGTGCTTGGTGTGTGTGTGTGTGTGTGCCCTGCGGTGGGCTGGTGCCCTGCCCAGGGTTTGTTTCCTGCCTTGCGCCCTGTGTTGGCTGGGATTGGCTCCAGCAGACCCCCGTGACCCTGTAGCTAGGATATAGCGGGTTGGATAATGGATGGATGGATGTCTATGTATTGCCTTAACAAGTTTAATTCAGCACAGAATTGTGGGGAGTTGGAACTTATCCCAACAGCAAACTCTCGCACACCCACTGTGAGTACAGTGGGCTAATATAATATCACTATTCAACTTAACAGAAGAATAAACATAACAAGAAGGTCTAAAATCTAGGGTCAGAGTGAGACCATTAGCATAGCTGGACTGATCCCCATTGAAGAAATTCTATTTCGGCCGACAGTCGGTTTATACCAGTCGGGGCTGGCTGGTCTTTGGCCTTGGTACCCCCAAGTTTATTTTCTCCAGCATATCACCAGATGAGGTTTTTGTTTCCTGTGTGACCTTAGCATTGACTTAATGTTACAATCATTAGAGACTTAAAGAATAAGTTTGAAAATTTGATCCATACTTATGTACTCTGCTATTTCATTCACTTACTTCTTTATTTGTATTATGAACATTTGTATTTATTTATTTGCATTTCTTTTTATTTATTTATTTTTGTAATTGAATTTTCCTTAATTTCTTGTAAAGCACTTTGAGCTACATATCTTGTATAAAATATGCCATAGAAATAAATGTTGCTACTGTTGTTGTTGTTACAAAGTGTAAAATTTCATGTTGCCATTGCAAAGTATGGGATAGTGCAGAACTCTTCCAACTGAGTAAGATTATTGGTTGATCCAGCAATGTGACAAAGACTTGTACATTAGAGTGATGTGTAGATCAAGCCTGCATTTGGAATAGTTTAAAAATAAAATGAAGTAGATGACTGTTTCTCTGAATTCCATAGTTCTCAGATAGCACAGTAAACATATGTGACCAGTAAATCCCAAATCAAGGGCATTACCCAAACATTGGTTTAAAGTAAAATGGTACTTGGTGGCAACTATTTTCTTCTGACTTTGAATTGCTCACTAATGGAATGTCACTGCTCATAGTTAATAGAAGCAACATCACATATATACACACAAATCATACAAAAACTGGGAGCAGCACCTTGTAGGTTGGTTATTAGATACCAGGACTCCGGGCACGATGGGGTGAAGCTTGGCTGAGATATTACTGACCTATTGGCCAGTTCCCTGAGAAGTGCAAACAGGTAATTTATACAAACTGACGACAAACCAAAAAAGTTCTTCAGTGGAAATATACAGCATTGGCCTTTTCAAAAGGAAACTAAAATACACTCTATACGTCATAATTATCACTTGTGAGCTGTAATACGTCTGTCACATCAACGTACATTCTAATAATGGCTCGGTCATTCAATTTATTATATATCTGAGTCGTCATTTAGCTGGTTTGGCTGCATTTCCCTGCTTGATCAAAAGTGTTGTCACTTCCCAGTTTCTCCTAAGTATTGCATATGGATGAGTCAGAACTGCTATAAATATACACACTTTGTCCTGTCAAGTTTTCCTTTATAAATTCGGATATTTGCATGGAAAGATTAGGTATGAACATTTTGAGCCTCTTTTTGTGTGTACACAAGTTTCATAAATCTTCTCTAAGGTGAGCACTTTCCTCCTCCTCTCCGAATTTTGGGTCTTATTAGTGTTGATCTTTCTGGGTCAGATGGACCCTACACATGACAGGGGAGCCCAGCAGCCCACTAGAGTGGCTCCCAAGGATCCCAGAAACTACAACTCCCATACGTCTCTGCAGGTGTCCAAATAGGAGCTCTACCAGAAGGAAACTGCCACCCAGTAATATACTGATGGACAGCCTCCCACCATTATCCATCCACTAGATCAGTGGTTCTCAAACTGTGGGGCGGGCCTCCCTAGGGGGGCACAAAGTAACAAAAAGGGGGCGCGAAGATGTGAAAAAAAGAAAACAAGGATCAAAAATATGAAAAATACATCTATTGAAACCAAAACAAATTAACTTAAACTACATTCTGATCCTAGAAAAATAAATATAGAATTAGATAAATGTTGATAAAAGTTAAGTAGGTATAAGAAAATATGCATCAATAATATATCATTAATTAAAAAAGAACAAATTGGTATTAGTGGGCTCCTTTCAAAAAAAGTTGGTGGGGGGTGCGATTAAAACTGTTATGAAAACTCGGGTCGCAAATACTTAAAGGTTGAGAAACGCTGCACTAGATCCATCCTCCTGGCTGGGTAAGGAGGCACAATTCTGTTCTGTATATGTGCACAATATGTATAAGCATGCAGTTTCTATTCACTTTAATAAAAGTTGCTATGTGTCTCTGTCATTCTAATACATGGCACATCACAAGCATTAACACTGCTTTTACAAATCCCATACCAAATGGAATATAGCAAAGACATATGCATTGCACATGCTGCAAATGTTAACACTGAGGTGAATGTTATAAGTAATATAATATACATATATATATATATATATATATATATATATATATATATATATATATATATACATACATACATACATACATATACATACATACATACTAGGGGGCTTTGCCCCCTGCTCACTAACCCTTTCTTCCCCCACCCCCCCACCCCTGTTAGCGGTATGTGCCATTGTGAAGAGGGGGGCTGAACGCACCGAAAGGAGACACGGCCGCTCCTCTGAAACCCCTTTTAGATGGTAATACAATGGGAAACAAATACAGTGTTTTTTTTAACCTCCTCTTTGCTCGATCAGCTGCTGGCTTGCTGCTTCTACCGTGCCGCATGATCTGCATGCGGTGCTTCGAACATTTATCGCGGGACGTGAAAGTGTCTCTCTGTCTCTCTTCCAAAGATCACGTCTCATTGCAAGATTCTTTTTTTTTATAATATATATATATATATATATATATATATATATATATATATATATATATATATATATATTTTTTTTTTTTTTTTTTTTTTTTTCTTCAAAAACAATCCCCGTGAAGTGTGTTTCCTGTTTTTGGCCAGTGCTGAGTTTTCTGGAAACTTTTCTTTAACAATATTTTAGCATAAAATGTATGTATGTGTTTTGGACATTGTGAACATTATTAACATTTGGATTGTGCAACATGAGTAATGTGAGTTTTTTTTCCCATTGATGTTACTATTGTTTGCTGTGGTCCAGCCTTGGTCACCATAGACCACCACTTTATCATAACCTTTCACATCCCCCATGAAAACATGGAATTAAAAATCTGTGGAGAAGGGCAAACAAACTGTAATGCCTGTACTTCACTATTTGCACGCAGACTTATCTTGCTCAACTGGAAGAATCCTAACTCACCTATTTTAATTCAGTGGGTAAGTGATGTTACAGTATATACTATTTGAAATTGGAAAAAATCAAATTCTGACTTAGAGGATCTGTGCAAAACTTTTTAAAAACCTGACAGGATCTAATCAATAACATTTTTGAATAAGTATTTAAATTTATTTTATTTTATTTGTTTATTTTTCCTGCTATTAAAGTTTTACTCTGTTGGCCTAGCTCTCCTTCTCATGAGTGAGGGTTGATTTGACTTGAACTTAGTCCTATAAAATTTGACTTGCTTGTATGGAATGTTACTTGCTTTTAATTAAATCAATAAAATGTTTAAAAAAAAAGTCATTAAAAATCTTTCTTGGCCATCACTACAAAACACATATAATAATTAACATATGAAAAAAACCATTGTTTTTAGGTGGAGTGTCCTTTTAAAATAACATATATAGTATATACTGAACAATTTCTTATTTAAATTTTTGAAATAAAAATAAATTCTAAACGGAGCCAATTAGTAAACTTCTAAAAGTTTCATCAACCTGTATAATGGTGAAAGTCAGAATGTTTTGATACAAAGTGACATTATTTTACAAAGCAAACAATTTGAAATGTGTGTAGATTTCAGCCTTTGACTTCACATTTACATGCAAAAAATGTAAAGTCAATGGCAAATGTAATAACAGAAAACTTGTTTTTCCCTTGATGGCTGATACACCATTACATTCCGACTCCTGATTAGGCTTTCGATGAGACCTTGTCAGTTTTCATTCTTTTTAACTGCCTTGGTAGGAGAAGAAGCTGTTTGTTTGTCCACAATACTTGCAGTTTTCCAATGAGTGGAACAGAGATATTGTCACATGTCAGTGGCCTTAATGTGACGTGTCAACAACCTTCCAGGTTTCATGTTTTAATTTTATAGATAGAAAATGTGAATATATTAGAACATTAGAACAATTTTGATGAGAACAGGCCTCCCCACTCCTCTCAAGAAAATCACCAATCCTATTCCCTAAAGTCTGACTCTCTACCACACTACTCGGTGATTTATTGCATGTGTCTGTGGTTCTCTGTGTGAAGAAAAACATTTGTGTGAAATTTGCCCTGAACGTATTTCTGTCTGTTTTGGCATGGTATTATTGAAGAATTTATTTTAAAGCATCAGCTAAGCTCCACAGTACTAGTTAAACTGTGTGTAAAATTATTTGCCTTGCTTGGAATGCTACTGGGCAAATTAGTCTCAGCATTATGAAAAGTAAATGGAGCAGTTGGAAGGGAAGATCACAGCCAGGTATGAACAAATAAGGAATTAATGTATATCTTTTGTCTGAAATACTGTAAGACATTACTTTGTGCAGTTTTACTTAAGTTAATGTGAGCAGTGATTCATTCATTTTTTAATCTTTGCAAACAGCCACTCACTTCATTTGCACAATTTTTTCTTATTACTCTGAAATGGCTAAATAGAGAGGGAATAAAATTGCAGTCCAAATGCCTTTCTTTTAAGCAACACAGTTACAGCCGCACAGGTTTGTCAACACATTACTTGCCTTTCATGTCTTTCAGCATTACAAGAGATGGAGACCAAACCCCCTTTTATGACAGCAGCTCACAGTTAGTTGATGTTCACTTCTTTCTGTCACATATCCATAATCCTCATGGTAAAAGAACTTAATTTATATTATGTTTAAGATCCATCCATCCATTATCCAACCCGCTATATCCTAACTACAGGGTCACGGGGGTCTGCTGGAGCCAATCCCAGCCAACACAGGGCGCAAGGCAGGAAACAAACTCCGGGCAGGGCACACACACACCAAGCACAATTTAGGATCTCCAATGCACCTAACCTGCATGTCTTTGGACTATGGGAGGAAACCAGAGTACCCGGGGAGAACATGCAAACTCCACACAGGGAGGACCTGGGAAGTTAACCCGGGTCTCCTAACTATGAGGTAGCAGCACTACCCATTGCGCCACCGTGCCGCCCTGTGTTTAAGATACTTAACTTTATTTTGTCTGAATAGTTTCAAGTACCATTTAAATATTAACAGTAAATCTGTATTCTGCAGAGAGTGACTTAAAGATGGTGAGAAGGGAGTGTTATTCTTCTACAGTATGTCCTGTAATAAGCACATACAGCCATGTTTCAGTGATTACACCATTTCTAGTACTTAAATTATTTTCCTACGCACACACAGCTATATTGTAGAGACCGTAGTATTTCTAGTACATAGAATAAGTTTAAAGTCTTGTCTTAAATCATAAGTACACAATCTCTTACTTCAGTGGTTCCCAAGTTCAGTACTGGAGGACCACTGTAGCTGCATATTTTCGTCCCAAACTGTTTCACATCCAGTCAGTCATTTTACCTTCAATTAATCTCGTTGTTTAATTATCTAGTCTTTTATTTTTTCTTCTATTAATCTGCAGTCAAAAAGCCCAGTAGCGTGATATTTACAAATGTAATAAATTTAGAAACATCTGGATTTTTCGTACAGCACTTACCTCTATCTTGTCATTTCCTATTAGTTCCCCCATATCACACCATTAAATAATGGCAATTGACAATGAATGCAGTAGACACCAGGATAAACAACACAGAATTGTGAAAGGCTGCAGTTATCTGTGGATCAGACCCACCAGTGTACTCATTAGAACAATAACTTGAAATGAAAATCGTAATAGGGACGATGAAATTATTAAAATTAAAGATAAAAATGTTGAAGTATACAAAAATACTAGTAACAATTCAGAAATCCAGATTTGTCTTTTTTGTAAACACAGAGACTTGTTTAGTTAAGTTAGGCGTCCGATTAAAAGTAAAGTTGGTAAGGATGAAAACCTGCAGCCACGAATGAACTTTTGAACCACTGTTTTGCCTTTAAAATTGCAATAATGTGAAGTTCGCAATGTATTTAATCGGTAAAGGGATCTATCACATAAACTTTGCTGAATATTTATGAATACATTGATGCTGTCTGATTCTTGTTGATGAATGCTCCAAAAATTCTAAAGATCATTTCCACCTTATTCGCTGGGTCTGATCTTAGGCTTCATCTGTGTTGTGTTTGTGCTTCTACATAAATATTTTGTTATACAAACAATTCTCTTATCTTTTCTGTGATAAGTCTTGTAACATAATGAAATATTACCAAAAATGTTACCTATGATTTTGAGTGATACTTAACTATTATTCCTGTTCAAAGCATTTAAAAAGTAGTTATAAACAAAAATATATATATACCTCTATAATCTGTCTCTTTTGTAATGTAAATTATGGTTGAAATTGAAAAATTAAGAATTATTTTGTCATCCATCCTTTCTTGAGATGCAGTAAAAAGAAAGTGGCAGTAAGAAATTTGTGTGGGATTTGTACGAAGGGGTAGAGCAGAGGAACCAAGAAGCTGGGCTGGAAGACAAAGAGAACAAGAGAATGACAGCAGGAGAATGGCTATGGAGATGATTGAGTGGAAAAGTTAAGAGTGGAAGTGGGGCTCACAGGAAGAGAAAAGTAAAGCCAAAGAGGAATGACAGACAGATGCTAAAGGCTAAAAGGAAGGGGATGTCTGTGTGTGGAAAACACATTTTCTTTAATAGAGCCACTCTGTTATTTTGTTATGTAATGTGATAAAAAAAGCAGTAGGTGTTTTTGAGGTCATTCATTGCAGTACTTTTGTGTGATTTTTTTTTAGGCTTGTAGCTTTAAAATGATATATTACCTTGTCTCTTATTAGGTTGGAAAAACATACAATGTTCATCAGTGAAAGTTTGTGAGGTTACTAAAAAGGATAAACTATGATATAATGTTACAAGACCACCCAAAGAGTGATGAAGCCCAGTTGAAAATATTTTGGGATTTAATGTTTCTTTTGATGAATAAAAAATGATTTCAATAGGAATGATAAGAAAAAATGCACTAACTCAGCTGTCCTTCAGTTTTCATTTTCATACATAAGTCATCTACACAATAGTCAATTAGGGACAAGTACAATGAAAAGGAATTAGGAGAACTCTCACTTTTTGGTAATTTCCAGAACAAATACATTCATGAGGCAACTTGGAAACAGTACACATAGGTTATCGGGGGAATTTTTGCAGGAGTACTATAGTAAAAAAAATGGAAAATACACAACATCACTACCAGTCTCAGCAGTGAAGGAGAAGCTGAACATCCATTCATACACAAAGAGAACATGTTAAACCGCCCAAGTTGAGGATCTAGCTTAAGCATTCAATAATATTCAGGGGGTGGATGTCGAGGTGGTCCACTCCTACAAGCACTTGGGGTACACATCGATGACAGGTTGGACTGGTCTCGCGACACAGAGGAATTATATAAGAAAGGGAAGAGCAGGCTCTTCTTCCTTCTGAGACTGTGTTCCTTTAATGTGGGAAGTGACATCCTTCACATCTTCTACAACTCTGTTATGGCCAGGGCAATTTCCTATGCTGTGGTGTGCTGGGCTGGTAACATCACTTCGAGAGAGGCCTACCGAATCTACAAGCTAACTAAAAGGGCAGGCCCAGTTATGGGACATGCTCAACCCCCTGGAGGACATAGTGAAGGAGAGAATTAAAACAAAACTTAGTGCTATTACAAACAATGCTGCACATCCTTCCTCTGACACATCAACATGGAGGACTTTCAGCCAACAACGTTTTCAGAAGAAGTGTGTCAAGAAGTGCTACTGCGGCTCCTTTATACCAACAGTAATATGTCTGCATAATGCCTCGCTGTGATTACCAAGTCAGAAGTTTGCTTTCTTTTTACATTTTTCTTCCTCTTCAGTCATTCTGGTATGTGTTCAGATCATAGTGTGTTTGTGTATAAATATGCATGTATCTATCTAATTATTTCTTTAAAGAGCTTTGTAAAGTGCCAAATTTCCCCCTGGGGATAATCAAAGTTCTATCTATCTATCTATCTATCTATCTATCTATCTATCTATCTATCTATCTATCTATCTATCTATCTATCTATCTATCTATCTATCTATCTATCTATCTATCTATCTATCTATCTATCTATCTATCTATCTATTGTGGTGGATTGCCGGTTTCTCATTCCGGCCCTCACCCACAGGCCGTCAGGAGGAGCTCTCCCGACAGCATGATCGTGCCTCGAGTTCCAGCAGGGCCTCATGGACTATGTAGTGTTTATACACAGCCCTGCTGGATACCTTGGGGGCCACCGGGAGTCGCTGTAGGGGGGCTCGTGGGCTCTTATGTGCCCTATAACCCGGGAGTACGTCACGGTCACGTGACAGGAAGGAACGACGTGCTACCGGGGTGAAGAGAAGAACTGTTTACCCTGACCCGGAAGGAATACGGACTTGTGGGTAATGGAACAGAGGCACCTCCGGGTCAGGGTGTATAAAAGGACTGTGGGAAAGCCCAGATACTGAGCTGAGCTGGGAGGTAGGAGGGCGAAGTGTCTGGGCGAGGAGGATTGGTTTTGTGAAAGAGTTTATTGTATTTATATGAGTGTGGAGTGGAGGGTGCTTTGTGCACTGTATAATAGAAAAATGAATAGTTATTGTACTTTCACCTGGTGTTCAGAGTGGTACCTGAGGGTTCAAGAGGTGGACCATGCCTCTATCTATCTATCTATCTATCTATCTATCTATCTATCTATCTATCTATCTATCTATCTATCTATCTATCACTTGCTTTTCCCAGTTCACGGTCACAGCTATCGTTCCTAGCGGTATCAGGTGAAAGTCTAGGACCAAACCTAAAAGGATCAACAGTCCACTGCAAGGGACTTATTCTCACAACCCTGCAGTCATTTGAATCTAAGCAGTTTCGAGTTACCAGTTCACCCAATATTGTGAAGAAGTCACAGGAACTACACTCAAGAAGAACATGCAAGCTCTATGTTAAGTTTTAGTCCAGTGAGACAGCAATGCTAACTTCTGTGTCACTATAAATGCATTTATCTTACAACTGTTTTATGATGCTGAGTGATACAGAAGGCTGGCCTGGGCATATACTGTAATTGTTAGCATTGCTGCATCACACATCCAGAGATTGAAGTTTGATTCCCAGTAAGGTTAATTTTCAAAAAGGTTTCTGTGTAGCTCCTGTTTTGAATGTTAGACTAAATGTGTGTAATTTAGGTCAATTAACCACTTTATACTGGTCTGTTATAGAAGGATGTGGTTTGTGCATAGGTATACTATGTGACAGTCTGTCCTCCATCATTAGGTAAAGGATAAAGAAAATTAACTGTTGGATAGAAAAGTAAAGGCAAAGGAAGCAGTAAATTATTCAGGAAGTTGGTAATGTAAATTAATTTAAAATTCCATACACTGTAGGAGTAAATGTCACTGTTTCTAGTTTTAGCCAAGTAAGAGAAACAATTCAACATGCAAAAGAGAATTGAATGTTTTCTGTAAGTCACAGTGAGGTAGGAGATAGTGATGGGCATAGAGCTAAGGCATTGTGTTGCTGGCTGGAGTGACTGAATTTGTCTTTGTTTTGTTTTTTTGTTTCGTTAACATAACATACACTAATATTTTCCATTTTATTTTCGTCCTGAGTCTAAACATCAGCTAAGCTGAAGGGCATTCTTTGGTATCCACATCCTTCAGTGCACCATACATTTATGCTTGGTTCAAACCCTGCTGGAGAATTAGAATGCCCATTGTGCCAAAACAGTATTCAATCATAAAAAGAGAGGGCATCTTCAAAAAAAGAAAATGTCACGTTAGAATCAAACAACATGGAAATATCTTCCTAACTGAGAAAATAAGACAAAATGTGGTGTGCCACTGTTTCTACTCTATGTTTTTAAATTCCATCCATCATAGGATATGATGAGTTACCACTTGCTAGGTAATTTCTGACATTTAAAGAAATTGACATTTTAGCAGCTTTAAATTTACTTCAAGTGTAAATCTCATGATGACTTGCAATTTGCCTAAACTGCCAAGAAGGTGTAGCTTTAATTTCTGTTATTTACGTTGGTGTTCATCATGGAGATAAACTAAAACCTGCTTAATCCTATTCAGTGACATAGAAGCCTTGACACTATCACTGTGGTATTGGGATGGCATTTGGATAGAGCGTAGTCGCACACTGGCCCACTCCCACTCCCGCTAGGCGAGTTAAAAACTACCAGTTAATGTAACAGATATGTCTTTGGGAAAAAAATAGAGAAAAATTTTTACAACATGTGGAGAATGTGCAAGTTCCTAGATTGTGGCTGAGTGTGGGTTTGAAACCCAGAATGCTTTACTTTGAGATTTCAGTGCTGGCCACTGCATCACAAGCAGAGCAGTTATGGCCGAATCCCAGACTTGGTACCATTTGTATCAACTTGCTCTCCCTATGACAATGTGGGTCTTTCTATGGGTGCTCAGGTTTTTTTCTATATGTCCTTGACTCTGTGCTTAATTGTGCCCAGTAATGGACTTGCCCCTTACCCAGGGTTTGTTCCTTCCTAGCTATTGATTCTGCCAAGGTGGACTTCGGTGGCCTGCAAACCCTATAGCCGGTTCAGTAAATGGGTTGATGAAATAAATAGACCGTGTCCATGTGGATTTAAAGTACTTGTGCTCAGCACCTATTTAAGTGGGTTTTCAAAACAGAGGTTAAAAAATAACCAGTGGAATGTCATACTATTGATAAAAAGCTGTGGCTGGTAAACTGCTAAAAAAAGCATTTCCCAGTTGGGTATGTGAGAGATTGACAGACACACAATAAGCAGCAATTTAAGAAATGTAACCAGCACTTTGCCATCTTTGGATATATTCATTTGAACTTACACAAATCTCTTTCTTCATTGCTAAGTTATATAACTGGACTTAAGGGGAAAGTGTCATCATTTCAGAGCTGACATAAAAAGCTTTTGATCAAAGTAAGCCATCTTTTTAAAACCCGGCTGGGTATCTTTGGTGTTTTTCTTTTCACAACAAAGGATATTATGAACTATTGGATGCCTCTTCAGTCGAACATTGCATTGCTTTTTATGTGAAGTGCCACACACTGCAGCAGTAGAGAAGGTACAGTTGTGTTGATGACCTTTCCACACTTTCATTTTTATTATTTTATTTAAAATGACATTTGTATGTCTAACAAGGTTTCATTCTCTGTGAAGATTTCCTGCAGGAATTTTTTTTTGTTTGCTTGTTTAACATACTCCTAAAAAGGGTTCCCTAAATAACCTGAAAACAATATAATCACATTAGTTACTCTATTAATTCATGTAGATATTCATGCGTACATTCAAGCTTAAACAGTAATAAAATGGAAATAAAATAATAAGAAAAAACTTCTTGTAAAGTGTGTGTGTAAACCCATTCTCCATAATTCAATTATAAGATTTGATTTAGTATCTAATCAGTAAACTGTGTGTGAAAATGCTTTTGAGACCAGCCTTCAGATCTGTAAATGAAATAGGATTCGGTCAATAAAGCAGACAGTTTGTAACTATTAGGATTTGACTTTTGTGAACTTAATTGCACAAAGATATTAATTTATTGGTAGGATTTAGTATACAATCTTTCTCTGGATAATTCCCTTCATTTTTACTCCATCCCAGAAAGAAGGATTTATCTTGTAAATTCCTTCCTATTAACAAAAAACAACTACTACCTGTGACAAAACAAACAGCAGTTAATATGACATGAGTATGTCAAGCGCCTGGTAACACGCCATCACTTTGAAGCTCACAAATTCATCACTCAGCATTTTTATATGGCAAATTGACAAGACACTGTTTCTCTCTGGCCTTGTCAATTCCTAAATTAAAATAAAACACTAAACTATTACCTGAGTACTCCATCGCATACAT
The DNA here is from genome assembly GCF_900747795.2 of Erpetoichthys calabaricus. Lineage (NCBI taxonomy): Eukaryota > Metazoa > Chordata > Cladistia > Polypteriformes > Polypteridae > Erpetoichthys > Erpetoichthys calabaricus. Next base: position 66,763,728 of record NC_041395.2, read on the forward strand.
TTCAAAGGCAAAGAGGTCTCTGTTGCTAAAACGCAATGGACGGGATCCTCCTTCTCAATGAAAGTGACAGAAATCCTGAGCTTGAAACTCCAATAACTAAAAGGCTGTTCAGCTGCCATCGTGCTTAAGAACAAAACACCTCACTGAATGTCAGGGCACTGCTGGCTCTTGGATCATCTGCTAACACTTCACAGCACAGGATCTCTCCTACTGAATTGTTTTACCAACGTGAAGAACTGAATTCATGTGACTCTTGTTTTTTCAGTTTTTTTTGTTGTTTTTTTTTTCTGTTGTAGTGGTGAGGAAACTGTGCCTTTATTTTAATACTAAAAAGAAAATGATTTACCAGACAACCAGAATTCACAACAGGTAAAACACATACCATTGCAGAGCATCTTTAAATTAAAACAAATGTATATTATATAAAATCACTGCATATCTCGTAAAATGTTTCTGATTTCTAAATTTATATTTAAAAATAATAGGAGCAATTTAACTACATTTCATAATTTGAATGATATTTATAAAAAAATAATAGGAATAGAAAATTGCGTGTAGCTTTTATATTAAGGAATATTTAATAATTATGAAATCCAATTCTGATGAATAAATTAAAAACCCACTATATATTTATTTGTTTGTTTGTTTATGTATTCATTTATTTTGTGTATTGTTTTCTGTCTTCCCGGCCATCTGACTGTAATGAGGTGTTCATTTTTTGAGACTTAGAATATCATATTATATATAAAGACTTTACTTTTCTACTATTTACATTTCTTATAAATGTTATGTTTTGTATCATATTTTCATAATATATCATGTTTTTGGCTCATATTGATTTATTTTTACTATTCATTATTATTCTTACCTAATTTAATTTGTTTTTTATTCCTTTTACTATTTCTTTGACATCTTGTAAAGCACTGTTATCTACATTCTGTGTCTGAAAATGTGCCATACACTCCTAAAAATAAAGGTGCCAGAGTGGTTCTTCAGAGTGATGCCACAGAGGAACCATCTTTGGTTCCCAAAAGACCTATCCACATGAAGGTTCCCAAAAGAGCTTGTTAGGTACTTAGATCTGTACAGTAAATAACAATGAATGGATGGTGACAAATTTGTGAAATGCCAATGGCTCGTGATTTCAAAAAGATTCATGCTGCATACGTCCAGTAATGTCCAGGATAAGTGCAGGTTTTCTTAATCTGGTAGTGTCCTGCTAGGTCAGCCTAACTAACATTAAAAATTTTTTGCTTTTTTCTGCTTATTAGGAAGTTTTCAAAGCACAAAGAGCCAACTGCATATGTAAAGAACCCATCCCAGGATGAAATGGTGCTTGGTTAGGCAAAGGTTCAATGAGGAACCACACAACCCAGTAAAGAACCGTAAAGTGCCATTAAATAACCAGTATTCTGAAGAGTGTAGAAATAAATGTTGATGTTGTTGTTATCAAAATGTATAAATCTTGAAATTTTACTGCACAACATTATCAATATTTTTGCCTGTATGATATTTGACATTGAAGAAAGCTACTACATAATAGCCCAGCTAGCTTAAATAAAAAAGAAAGTGCAGTGATGGCAATACGAATCCTTTAAAATGTAATATTTTCTCAACCAAATATGTTGAAAATACTGACAAAACTGAATTTACAAAGGAGGAAATCTTTTTTTAAAGTTAGTGTAGCAAAATGTTCATTGGTATATTTATAAAAATGTCTTTTTTTTATAATACACTGAAATTTACATGTAAATATCTGTGTTCTGGTCAGCTACATTTCATACAAACACTGATAAATGTAGACCTGCTTAAAGCTATGTGTGCAGTAGTTCCACATGCTTTTTATATAACTTTAAATATACATTATAAAGCTATTTAAACAGTCATTGTCAACTTTCAAAATACGTTATTCCAATCAGATTTAAATAACTGATGTGAAGTATCTTTCCTAACCAATGGATAAATAGCTTCAGCCATATGCAAACTTAAATACAGTAGCTCTTCTGTATCTGCCTGTTTAGTATTCCTTCTGTTTTTATTTTTATTTTTATTTTTTTTAATCGCACCACCTTCTGCTCTCCATACATTTTTATAACGTTGCTTTTTTATGTGTTTAAACTGTTAGCACATTAATTGACTCCACTAGTATCTAGCAATGGAACTCAGCCTCTCTGTGAGTAACCACACTCTGGGATAAATTAACACCATACAGATTGGAGCCATATGTTCACTGTAAAAGTGTTGATTTAACGCTGGACAATTTGATCTTTATAAATATTTTGCACAGAGATGCCACTGAATTTATTATTTAGTCATTTAGGATAGAGGAGAATAGATTATTAATGTGAGTTTAAAATACAACTGCATTATCTTGTAATTAAAAACTCTAAAACAATCAAGTTGTACTAAATAAATATATAATGTGATAAGAGACTAATGCTTGTGATTTGATAATTTGCTGAAACCATCCATCGCCAGAGTAAATGAAGCTCATTGGTGTTGTTTAAAAATGCACACTTGCCGTAGACCTGACTTTTTATGTATTTGATCAGCTTAGCATTGTGAAACACTTCAAAAATCTTAAAAATAACTTTTCTAAGCCATTTATTGCAAATGCTGGCTGAAATGCATTAAAAGGCAATATTCTTTATTAATTATTACTGGTTGAAATGCAACTGGGAAAGCTGTGAGATCACTGGGCAGACTGGAAGACACTGCTTGAGACTTCCTCCTCTGTAGAAGCCTGGTTCATGGCTACCTGTCTGCTTGTTACCATCGTCTAGCAGAATCTGAATATTCTGTAAGCTGCTTTGAAATGTTTTCCTGTTTCATTTTATAAGGTTTACCAAAAGAAAAGGCCCCCACATGCTGTAATACCTGGATTAGTATGTGCCGTTTATTTTGTTATTGTTAATAATTGCTCACGTGCTACTCTATCTGCATAAGTTTAGTACATTCGGGTGGAAGGTTTCACTGAAGCTGGAAAGCAAGAAACACTCTTTGATTGTCAATTTCGGTTAACTGTCTGTTGGTGTAAATAGATCTACTGAAAATCGCTTTAAATATTTACGAAATGCCACAGTTCCTAAACTTTCATCTGCATTTAAGCTACTTGTGCCTCACCCTTCCATCAATGTTCTGTTATTTTGCTTTATTAAACTGAGCAGAATACATGTTTAAAAGATTTTATTTCCATTATGGCACAGGTCATTTTTCTCATTTAACAATGGATGGTAAATGTCATCTTTCACTATTGAACCATATCATAAATACTGCCAAGGCTTAGATATTGTGTTTGGCAGCCTAAAGCTAATGCTGACGGCAAAATAATTGAACTTGTAGCCTTAAGCACAGAGTTGGAAATAGCTTTGAGGAGCACATGTGCATGTTTGCAAAGGTTCTTAGAAAGTGTTTACACTTTATATTTAATAAGTAGATTTTCAAATACGTCTGGATTTCTTTTAATAAATAAAAGTAAAAATGATGTAATATTCACAAAAAGAGTTGCCTCTTTTGAAAGACAATATCAAAAATAGGGATATATTTACAAAGAAAATGAGCATGGCCGTCCATTCAAGCCATTATGGACATATATTGCCCAAGAAGTATAGTTAAAAATGTAATACAGTATTAGGAAGATAAAGCTCTCATAGAGACACTAACATACTGTACAAAATGATTTTATAGTTTCTCACAAAATACATTTAGAAACCTCCATCTTAAATAAAATTCTAAGTAATTATTTAGGAGACAGTAGTTAAGACTTTTTCTCTTATTTGCAACTTGCTGATGAAAAAAAAAAACACAAAAAATTGTGCTGTTTGTCATGTTGTAGTAATACATTTGAATATGATAATAAAAATGATATGCATAGTATTCCAATGCTAAATGTTTGGAGTTTTGTTTTATAAATATAAGATGTTTGGACTAGCTTGCCGTCAAACATATTATAAGCCAATGTAAAAAAATAATAAAAAAATAAAAAAGATAAAATATATAAAAGAAAATCAAAATGTACCCTGAAAAGTATACAAAACTGGCAACACAAGGCTAATATTAAAAAGAAAATAGTGTAATAAATGAAATACAAAGGCTTTGGTATGTTTTTACAATCAACAATGGTTAATTTTGATATGTAGTTGTAAACAACTTTCAAAACACTTATGCAAGCATTTTTAATCAATTAGAGGAATTAAATATTTCTAGTTGCACAAAAATGACTTGACTGTAAAACACTACACTACAACTATATCTAAGAACAATTAATTGTAACTGACCTAAATAGGAAACGTATTTATGATGCATGAAAATGTGTATAAAACATCTATAGAGTATTCTGGGAAATATAAATGAAATTAATTTTATTATAGAAATCATTCAGGGAGATTTCTAGGGAAGACAAATACTTACATTTCGACATAAACAAATTGGATTATATCGAAGACACAATCTACCTTTTAGCTATCAAATGGTTTCTTTTCACTTCCTTCACACCAGTTATCTTTTTGCACTGAAACTTTTATCTGCCAGTGAGCTGGGGATTTGGGGGGATTAGGGGTTAAAAAATAACACAAGCCGATAAATGTTTTTACACATAACTCGTGTGTTTTCATTAGCCTTGCAATTGAATGGTACAAACCTGGCTTTAAACAGTCCACAGTTTATTTAAAAAAATGGTAGACGTACTCGATATAAGTCAATAAAATTCTATATGTGGCAGATTCTGTTGATCATGGCTTCCTCGTATACACAACCATCTCAAGTCAACAGTCCATCCATGTTGTTCTTGATTCATCATTACATACAAACGGCCATTTACAAATACACCAAAAATGACTAAAATTCGGAAACTGAAAATGAAGATAGTTTTGTTCCATTTAAGATATAATGCCTGGCAGTCTAACACAGTCCATTTTTTTAAATCTTCTTTTGCCAAGAATTATAACACAGGGCACAATCCCAGTACAAAAATCTCTCTTTCAGAGTCTTTTGTTTATATATAAAATACTGCTGAACAGCCAACCTTCTTCAAAAAGTCACATTGTGAAATAACGTTCTTCTTTACTGTAGCCTTGGCCAGTACTGAGACATGTCAGGTTCACTTCCTGGAACTTGAACGGGGACTGATACTCCAGGGGAAATGAGACCTGTTATTTGAAGAGGAAAAGACACACGTTTTCAGTTCCCAGTACATCGATAATCACTTTTAAATTGAACTTCACTGTCAAACTTTAACATATACCTTTTCAGCTTTAAACATATATACAGTATTTCAGACATCCTTATTATTACACTAATTGTGTTAGCCCAACTCTGTGAGGATGGCACGTTTATCTAAATTTATAGAACAAAGCTGAATTAAACCAATTTTCACAACATCCACTAATCATCTCTCTACTTTCTGCATCTGCTTCAGACGAGGCGTACATTGGCTCTAATTACTCTAATGGCGTGTTTTTGTAAGGTAATCTCAGGAGAAACCAACCCAATGCAGGCATTAGTCCTGAGAAAAACGCTCTCACTCCACATGGAAGCCCTGCTTCGATCCCAGCAAACAAACGCTAACTGCTCTAACAAAGTACCACCATTAGATACACTATGTGATTCATCTTTAAAAGCATAAAGCCATAGATGTTCCCATATTCACTTTTCTCCAACTAATAGACTTTAAAAAATGGCATCTTCTGTATGAGTAGGAACATACTTTAGTGTTTGCGCCTTCATTACATTTTCCTTCTCCAACTGTTATAAGCCTCATGCACATACATGCATGTATGTTTTACTTCTCCAAAAACTAATAAATGAAAACCCAATATGGTTAGCTGAAAGTTAATGGAATCATCAAAAAAGGTTACCTGTGGAGGTGGTTCCTGATGTAGCCATTGCCTGGCTGTTCATGTGTGTCTGCATATGAGGGGGCGTGTATGTGTCATAGCTCCTCCCATTCACTGACGGACTGGTGGGCAGCATGCAAGAATAGGATGATGTCTGGCTGGGCACTGGGGGCTGCAGGAAGCAAAGCATACAAGTCAGCTTTTAGACAGGTAAGGAGGTGACATTATTGAATTCAGAAATAAGCTATTTTAATTAATTATGCTAAAAAATACACCATTTAAAACAAAAACATATTTGTGGCATTACAGTTTATGATTGAAATATAGTTCAATTTGAAATAGTAACTTTTGTTCTTTTTGGAAGAAACAAAATTTAAAATCATTCACAGACCATGTCTGATTTTAATTTATCAGTTTCACTTACTTGCATAGGCAGGTTGTTAGCCATTGTAAAGCTTGGCATAGGTGGGAGAGCACTATATGTGTTAGTAAGTGCGGTGTCCGTTCTCCCCAACATGGACCCTGATGTGAAGGATACTGCAAAAAACAAAGTTGACATAAATACTTTACAAATCCAATGCATCGATGAATCTATACTTAATGAATTTGTTATCTGATACACCCAAGATACCAAAGCTACGTTTGAAGTTACAAATATTGTAAAGACCTAATGCACAACTCAATCAGATTTTTCAAAAATCATTTGTTAGATATACTTCTGATAATACGAATTAAATCACATTATAAATCTTGTTATAAATGATGCCATAATATTGGTAACACTTTAGTTTAGGTGCAGCAAAAATTAATCTATTACTCATATATTGTTATGTAACAAAGCCTGTTTAAAGGCTTATTAAAACTTACTAAGCATAAGTAACGTGGGTATTAATCTCTGTGCAGAGATTACTTGATATATTGGTAAAATAATTGTGAATATGAAGGATCCACAGATCTTGCACTGAAATAAGCAATATCAAGATACATATGTCTCACTTAAGCCACCTCTGAATATTCCAAATTGAAGTTGTTTTATTAGGCCACATTGCTTTTTAAGTGACATTAAGACCAAAAGAATCCTTTGCTATTGTAACAGTAAATGAGTAATAGATGCATGTTTACAGTACGTAAACTAAAGTGCTACCATAATATCTTCTCCAGGGGCAGCATGGTAGCACAGTAGTTAACACTGCTACCCTAAGACTCCCAGTTACTGGTTTGAATTCTGGCCTAGTCAAACACTATATGGAGTTTGCATGTTCTCCTCATGTCTGTGCATTTCTCTTCTGCTACACCTTATTCATCCTTCATTTACATGAAGTGTGTAAAACGTTAGCTGATGAGAAGATGAATGAATGAACATCTTCTGTACTTTTAATGGACTTCACCCATACACTTTTGACTTGCCAGATGTATTATAAAAACACGTCCAATATTATTTTTTTTACAATTCTCTTTAGTATTATAATTGGCATAATGATCACTCATCCTTACCAGGTGTGGTAGGCTGAGGGATCGGCTGATAGACACTTGTACTGAAACTGCTGCTTATGGGAATGTGACTGGATGAATTGTTGGCCTGTCTTCTTTGATTTCTCAGCTTTTCCTCTCTTCTCCATTTTGCCCTTCTGTTTGAAAACCATACCTGTAAGACCAAAGACAAAGTTTCTACATGTATAATTTTGCAATATGGTCTATGTAAGAGTTTCCAGGATTTTTTTTTTCTGTTAATCTTTTTTCCTTTGATTTTGGTTTCTCTATGAAAATGGATGACCAGGTATGAGCTGGTGTTTTAAAATGAAGTCATCCCATTGCCATTGCTTATTATTTTACAACCCACTGACCTAAATCACTTAATTTCTTAAAATATGGTGATTTCTCATGATCCTCATAATAATTGCAATAAAAACTGTTGCAAAGTTTATCCTCCGTAAGCAAATGTGAAGTGAATATGACCTACATATTTTAAATACAAGGAGACCTAAACAAACACAAGCAAATATACAAAACTGGCTCTTGTTGCATGTTCTTACCTGTATTCTGGCTTCAGGAAGGTCTATTTTGGCAGCTAGCCTCTCTCTTGCAAACACGTCAGGATAATGGGTTCTTTCAAATTCTGAAATGAGAAAGAGTTGTTGTTTTATTATGGTAAATACAAATACGAAGTTCAAACCAAATCCACACAAAGTAATCAATCAAAATGTTCAACTTGGGACAAACTAAAAACTGAAAAGGTCTTGAATTAAATGATTTTGTTTTTATTATTTACTTTCTCATTTCCTTCTACAAAGAGGTTGAAAGTATTCCCAGATAACAGATTTGGTGTTAAATATTCAGGTTTGTCTTGTGTTGGATGGTCACTTCCTGGAGTAATTATTGGAAGTGTAGGACTGTTGTCACAAAATCATTTAGTATCCCGTCCAAAGACATTGTTCTTCTTGTGTGACCAAAAATTGGAGCATAACTGAATATTTGAATGAGGTTCTTAATTGCACATAATTATGAATCAAAGGAGAGACATGAACCCAGTGTACTGTGTGTAGCCTTTAAGCCTTTCTTTGTGCGGATTGACGCATGCAGTTTTTTAAGGGTACTGACCTTTTTCTAGTGCCTCTATCTGCTCCTGAGTGAACGAAGTCCGATTTCTCTGCAACTTTCTTTTCAACTGTAGCCTCATTTGTGTCTCATCTGAGTCTTCTCCATTTGAGCTTATAGAGTTTGTATTTTCACCACCACCGTCTTGTTGCGGGCATCCATCTGTGGACAGAAGCAATCAAATTATATCTAGTACAGTGTTTGTTGCAATGCTGCTTTGCATATACTGCAGAATATATTGCAGTAAACCAAGACACCAGCTTAACACCTTGCATGCTACAGGCAACAAATCTGATTAAATGAACGTGGCATAAACTTGCTCAACATACTATGTTTTTGTTTTCCATTGGAAACATCCTCACACCGGATTCAGATGCAATTCATCCAAATCTCAATCATCTGAACCCACATTGCCCTTTCTGGGTTGTGTAAGGGCCACTGTCTGCTACTCTACTCTATCATTATTTGGTGCAAAGGACCAACACTTCGGGGGTTTCCGGTCCATTGTAGGTAGCATGCATGCACATATCCAGAGTCCCCCTGATTTACATTCAACATTGTTATGACTGTCTATGGATCACTGAATAAAACCCACCTAATCATGTGGACCACGTACTGACATTAGGTGTAACAGAATCTGAATTCTTCCTTCTAGACCTGTTAGTAATCCTGTAGTTTTTATGAAGATTGGAATCATTGAAATTCTTACAAAATTGTGGCTGAAGGTTCCAAAAATTAAACTGTAATTTGTAACTTCTCTATGTTGATGATGGAGAATGTTAAAAGCATTAGTTTGCTTTGCAGTATATTGCTCACTTTACAAAAATCTTAACTGACATTCATTGCACATGTGTTCAATTATTTTACTTTCAAACGCAGATTATTTTTATTTCACTCTGAGTTTAGTTCTTGTCTGTTGTGGCTAAATAAGAAAATTCCCAATGCTGTGCAGGCCAGGGTTCAGTGTAGGAAGAATCAGCATCCCAAAGAGTCAGAGCGGAGCAGGACCAGTAGCACCTTGACACAAAGAAAGGCACCTGCAGGGCTGAGTGAAGGAAACCGTCCATCACAAATAAAAAGAATCCTTGTGGCTCTGACAAGCAACGGTGCTTGTGCTGAAGATGTGATCTCGGCTGCCGCACGGGAGCCTGCCACTTCTGGCACGTTTGGAGAGGCGAGATATGCTGAGAAACACTTGAACATCAAGTGAGAACTAGGGGTCAGGGGGAATGTGTACTTTTTCCCTAGTTAAAGGCTGATGTAGTAGAAAGGCCTTTCTTCTCTCCTCTTGAGGGAAATTGTAGGGAACCGCTAGGGACATAAGGCCGCTGTATGCTTGCCCCCAGGGGAAATGATAGAAACACGATGGCATCAGGTGGAGTTCCTATCTCAGCAAAATAAAAATAAGCTGCTTCAAGTGTTTCAGTTAACTACTTTCAGGGTTTTTATCTTTTATGCACACATGCCTTTAGAAAAAAATATGCATTTTAATTATTTTATGTGTCTAGATTTGTTGTGGATTTCCTAGCAATGTCCTGTCCTGTGCCTGTAATGACGGAAAAAAGGGAAAGAACTGGACCTGGGTACGGGTGTTCTCAAAGGTGAAAATGAGGACAGGCAGCAAGAGAGAAGATATTAGGAGTTCCCTGGTGGTCATCTTGAGGTTTTGACCGATTTTCCTCTTGGCACAGACATTTGTACTAAAGATTATATTTACCTCTAACTAGTTAATTTCAAGTTAGATGCATCGGTTGTTTTTCAAACAGTTTACTAACATTTTTAAGACTGGCATACACCTATTTCTTAAATAAAATGATAACTGTACATTCACATTATCTTAAATCAAACCTATACTACTATAATGCAAATTCTCAAAAGCAATTCTGACATCTTTGGAAATGCATAAACACTTGTAGCGTTCATTTGACAGCAAGGCAGTTCCTCCAAAAAAAGGACTTCTGTCCTTCCCAGGTTTGGTTCCTTCTTTTGTAAGTAATGAGAAAAAGCTGTGCATCCAGCCAACTACCTCCCAAAGAAGCCTATAACTAAATTAAGAAGATTTGTAACTAGATGGAATTGTAACCTGCATATTTGTGCCTTATAATATTCAAGTTTTCTTATTTTTTCTTAAATGTTAATGAAGATGTGAAGCAAGTACAATGATTTTAACAGTTTATATCTATTTAAGCTATAAGTGCTTGTCTTCTGTGTATGGACTGTATGATCTTCAAACATTCCAATGTTGACTTTATTTCTGGGACCCTGGCTTTCTCTCAGTACAAAAAAAAAAAAAAAATCAAAGGCATTTTCAAATTAGATATGTGTGAATGTACAATCTCGTTATCTGGTATGCCTAATGTCATCTGGATAAGCTCTGCCTCCCTGCAGCCATTCACTGGAGAAACAGCTTCAGAAAAATGGGTGAATGAACATATTCACTTGCCTGGCAATATTACTGCTCATCTGTACACACATATATTTCTAGGAGATTTTCTTTCCCCTCTGTATTCTGACAAATGTAAGACTTTATGTGCATGAACATACAATTCTAGGGACATTGTGCAATTCCTACTTGCACACCTGGTTATATTACAACAAGCTTCAAGCAGGTTGTGACTTTGGGGTCCTATACCTTTAATCGACAGAATACATGGTGATATTCTGATGAAGCAATTGGAAGAATAAAAATGATTAATATAAATTTCAAAACAAATGTGCTTTTGTTAAATATGTTTTTTTTTAATATGCTTAAAGGGAGACCTGGGTTAGATTTAATTGAAAAGTGTAACAGTTCATTGACTATCCCAGAGGCATCATGTCTCCTGTCAGCACACTATATACACTAGCGCTCCAAGCTGTATATTCTTAAAATCCCCTCTGCTTCAGCTTGACAGAAAAGTGGAATTTCATTTTCATCCTTATCCGTTTAGATGTATATAATAGTTGCTTCTTGTCTTCTTCAAATATTTTTTAGACTTGCCCGTCGTTATGCTTTACGACTTACTTTTTCCGGGTACTACAGAGATTAAAAGATAATTTGGAATTACTCGATTTTTTATGTTGAAAAAAAAATACGATTGTTAAAGATAAAATTGTGTGTGTATATATATATATATATATATATATATATATATATATATATATATATATATATATATATATGAAATAAGTTAAATAAACGTAATTCTCCCTGTAATGTAGAAGAACTGTTAATTACAGGAAGAATTCCTAAACTGAAAGACAGTCGTTAGTGGTAGCGCTCTTGATCACAGAGATGTCTACATGATCTTTCTAGAACAAAAATGACACTTGAGTCTGTGATATTTCTTTTATAAAACTGTAAGGAGCTGGACTTGTACCTTGTGCGCTTACAAATGTGTGAGATAAAAATGTATATGGCCTAATCTTATTATTTTATCTTATATACTACCAGGGCTTTTGTGCGCACAACGAATATTGTGAGACAGCAATAGATCTCTTATAATTAACGGGCTTCTTTTATTGTAATCAGAAAAATCTTTTTCTTTAATAGGCCGAGTAATAACAGTAAACGTAGCTAGATAATTTTCTTTCTTTTCTATACTCTTTTTTTTTTTTTATTTTTGGTTTGTTTGTTTTTCAGAACGCTTACACGCAAAATACCCTTTGTTCCTAGAAATTGCCACATTGGTGAAATATTGTGGGAACGTGTTATTCGCTTTTGAAAGATTGAACCGATCTCTTTTTATCACTGTTCAACAATGGACGCAGCCCTCAAAGGGTTAAGAGAAATGTGACAAAATGTGGTAAAACCCCTTTCAGGAGCTCTGAAATGTTTTAAAACCCAAACTTTTCTCCCCCTTTAAAAGAGTGAGATTCTTCTGTAGTAGTCACCATATGGGCGTTTGCGGATCTATTGAGGTGGCCACCAACCCTTGAATAGGAGAGCTGCTTTTCAGCATCACACAATGCCAGTAGAGTAAGGGAAACTATTAAACTCGTGGGGCAGAAGGGTTGGCAAACTTTCGTGGGCAGAATTTTGAAGACACAATTGGAAGAGGCAACAAAGGGATTCTCTCGAGGCGTGCAGTGCTATGCATTGTAGCACAAGGATCCCAGTCAACAGACTTTTCAGTGAAGTATGTTAACCTTTATGCACTACTATCATTAATCACTCTCCCCTGGGCTGGACCGCTCAACGCCATTTAGGATTTATACTTTCTATAGTATAAGGGGAGGAGGGAAAACTGCATCCAAAACTGTCTGAATGGGACAATATAAGCGGGACTCTATTTGCTCAACAAGAGAGTGTGGAGGAAAACCCAAAAACCACACATTGCGTGTATCTGATTGCTGCAAATGTTTTTTTTTTTTTTTTTTTTAAAAAAAGCTTAATTTAATAATAGAAAAACCTACAGTTTCCTTTTTTATTACCTAGTAATTAACGCACCTCCCGCATGTCGCTGTATAGATGTTCTTACTGCAGAGAAAAACAAAACGTTCTGTTCAAAATTTAAACATACGCTGCAGTTTTTCGCAACGTTAGGATGACAATGCATCATTTTGTAATCAGCACAGAAGGGCTTTATTCTGACAGGGCCCACTTTGAAGGGCGCCTCAGAAATATTGCAAAGTGTTCTTGTTTTACTTTACACTACAATGGACTTCAGACTTCTTAAACAGTTAGGTAGGGTTTCTTATTTTTACTGGATTTACGGAGAAATATTTACATTTTAAAGAAGGTACCTGCAGCATCGTGGAACTCGCTTAAGCCCGTGCTCACTACGCATTTAAAAAAGAGCCCAATAACTGGAATAAAATGCGGGGCTTTAACGGAGTAGTTCGGCTTTTGCCGACGAGCTTGGCACCTACATTAAAACGTTACAAATGCACAGAACATTCGCAAACGCGATTATTTTGTAGGTGTGTATTCTTTATCAGACCGGCTAAAACCTTGGTATTGTGTAGTGAAATACTGAGAGCTTTGCATATGTGTTATTAATGTAGAAATAGACCACATCTCCTGATAATATGAACCTTTTTGAAAATAAAAAGGTGTAAGAACAGCAATTTTCTATTAGGAAATGAATATGATAATGTAATAAGAGTTTTCCGTAGCTACTGGTATTACATTCTCATTATTTTTTTAAAAGTTGTATCGAAAATATACATTCCTTGCAGGACTGCTTTTTCTGCAATGAGTATGGCAATAGCTCATATAGCGGTGATATTTTACTTTCTTCATCTGTTAAAAATGGTCAAAGTAAGGTTTACAACATTTTATAGTTATGTTTTCGTTTTTCAATCGATAAAAGATTTGCATTGACAGCTTCATACGAAATAGAGAAATAAATAAGAAGTGACGGACAATTAAGATATCTCCTTTAATGTCTCTCTTTTTTATAAGATACGAAAAGAAATTGGTTCAATGGAGCTGTGTCTGTGCTATTACTCTTTAGGGCTAATCCGTAAAGAGAATGGTGAATGTACGTCCTATTCTTTCATAGCCAGACCAACTGACGCTGGGTTTAGGATTTGTTTTCTAGGAAAAAAAAAAGACGCTGGGAAATAAAATCAATCCTTAGTTTCGTAGTGTCTTAATCAGTGAGGCGGAAAACAAGCAAAAAAAGATAGCAAACCAATTGCGGCAGCTTTCAGCCTCAGAGACCAGATCAAAACATTCTCGGACCTGCTGAAAGGAAAGTGTCTAAATCCTATAGAGAGCTTTAGACCAGTATAAGAAAAAGATAAGAAAAAAACTGCCACAGTGATCCCTATAAACCACTAAATCGCGGGAGAGGTTTTACCCCCTCTCCCGGATAGAGATGTCTCTTTTAGGATCCTGTCACTCCTGATGTATCCATTATTTTATTCACTGTTGCATGGCATTTATCAGATTGAGACCATATTTGTCCCCCTCTGAGACCTAACCCTGCCTTATGCTTTTGAAGTAATGGATTCTTAAAACCTTCTAAAACACTCAATGTAAAGGGAAAACACTAAGACAGTGAGAGAGCTTTTTAAAAGAGAGAAGGTGGCTAAAACTGAAAGTATTCCTGTCAAATATTTTGGTAAGCTGGTATGCCATTGCTATATCTTACTGTGATTAGTTCCTCTGAATAAAACCTCTTCAGAAAAGAATGACTATTTACCCGCAAATCACATCAAGCCATTTCGAATAGGCACATATTACAAGTCCGAAAGAATACTTAAAAAAGAAAAATGTGCTTTCCTTAATACACACATGCTCGCTTATTTAGAATTCCAAGTTGCGTACAGCTGAGCACGAAGACATTTAGACCACTCATCAACTTTATGGAATCGCCGACGTAGCGTCAACAGTTAAGAGATACTCGCTTAGGTTCTTCAAAAATGTCACTCTGTAACTTAATTTTAGCAACAAGAATCGTGTCATTGTAATTAAATTATTCTTTCGATCTTCTCATCCTGTATAAATGTGCATATTATTGAATCTAGACATATGCTGCTACTGTTATATGTTTACTGAAAAGACATATGCTGTTTTACAGACAGTCCAGCAGGGATGTTTATTAATTGAACGGTCTTAGATATTCACTTCATTTTCTTTGTGTGTGGGCGTGTGCGTGTGTGTGTGTGTGTGTGTGTGTGTATACATATATACACACATATATACATATATATACACACACACATATATATAAATACATACGTACATTACAGTATACAAATACGTAAAATGTGAGAATGTGAACGCGTGTATGTGTATCCGCATAACTGATATGAACATTCTGAAAGTATTTCTGCTTTTGAGACTTTGTTTAATTATCTATAGGAAAACTTATTTCAATTACCTATCATTTAAAGAATATTCTAAGAGCCTATTTTAGTCAGGAATCGACAGCTGCTCATTAAAGCCAGCAGGAGTTTTTATTTTATTAATTTAAATAGAAGTGAATGAGAGCGGGACAGGCTTTTGCAGCTTATCTAGATTCCGCCCAAGGGCTTTTAGTCATTAACGAGGTTCTATAGATCAATGATTAAAGAACCCAGAGACTTTATACATTTTTATTATTATTATTACGATTAAAAAGTACAGTTTGGTATTATATTCTCAAAAGGAAAATCCTTTCATGCAAAATGGAAGTATCTCCTGTACAAATCTGAAGGCTTTTCCCTTGGCCAGAATCGTTGTCGTTTAGCCGAGAGATCATACAGTAAGTACACTTTTCTGTTTTACCTAGCGTAACATAAAGCCAATCCACTGCAAAAGAGCCGAATTAAAGGACTCTCGAGTACAATTTGAATCGAAAAATTGAAACGTTCAAAATCAAAAATAAACACGAATAAATCCACATCGCTCTTCCCTTTTCTGTATTATCTCAGGACTGTTTTCACTTGGCTCTGAATAGTGACAAAAGGTCTCATAATAAAGATGCCGACATTGTACAGAAAGGAAAGGGTCTGCTCTGTATCTTTCTGGTGTCCTTCTTATATTGTTTAGTTCTCTTAAAGCTGACATGTCTAATTGGCAAGCAGTGCCATATCGTGTCCAGGGGTCTCCTGTGGAACATTTCTACAGCTGTCTCCTCCAGCTAGACGCTTATTCATGTCGCCTTAATGAGAAACAAAACGATCTCTAATGAGCAATTACATAGCGACAGAATTGTTCCCATAACAAATTCTTGCGTGTGACAGAAACATCCTTTGTACCAGATATTTCGCAAACTGTTGCTAATTTTTTCCTTCTAACGGGGGAATAAAACGCAGGTTGTTGGATGGACACCTCCATTCAAAAGACTGACCACAGTCACGCACATTCTTAACCCAAACAGAGGGAGTATTGAAGGACCTGTTTACAGTACCAAGTAGAGTTACTTCACATTCAATTATTCTGCATATTATCTCCTTGTCATCCCTTAAACAATTAACCGAAAATCTTTCCTCTTTCAATTAAACGGTCCAATTATAAATATAGACGTCATTTTCCAATGGTTTTAAACGTCACAACCTAAGATTTGTTCAACTCATTTTACATTGAAAGGCGAAAAAATGTTCGAAGCTGTTGATTCATACATTTGAGTGTTGACCCCAACTTAGGCGCAGTAAAGAAGAATGATCATTTGCATTCGGAAAATTAATTTGCCACATCATTTTAACGAAAATTAAGTTAATTGTCAGTGTGCTAAAAATAGTAATGGAAAAAATAACAATAAACAAGTTTAAAAGTGCTACTATGAGTTAATGTATTTTAACAGATGATCTAATGATGGCAATATTCAACGACGGCCACTCTGGCATAACTACATTCTTAGTAAATATTTGCATCTGACACTGTCTTATTTTATCGCCTCCAACGCCCCCCCCCCCCCCCCCCCCCCCCCCCCATCGGTCCTCCCCCTCCCCAGACACACATTGCTTGTTGCCATCAATTTGAGGACATGCCATTGACTCTCATTATATTATGATTTACAGTTTCTGTCTCAGAGGGGATGACACTCCATTGAGAGTAATGGTTCAAATAAAGATAAATATTTAGAATTGGCTGCGCATTTATTTAGCCCTAACAAATGCAACATATGGAATAGCCAAACCACTTCTGGCATGTCAGGTCTTACATAATGCTAGCCACAATATACAAGGAGGTAAGGTATGGTACACTCATAAACAGGAATGCATTTTGCAACAGCAAAACAAAAACAAAACAGATGGCGAAAACACATCTAGTGTGTTTTCACCATCAAGACATGATCCAATAAGTAAAACACAGAAAGGCTAGTTTTCTGTACGACATCATCAATCTGTTCAGGGTTTGCATTAATGTTACGTATAGAATGATCCATGGAAACAAGAGTAACACACTCAAAATTATTTTCCATTACCTTGATTTGGCTGACCTGGCACTGATGTACCGGGATACCAGCCCGGCCGGGTCCCCCACGTTCCCGTCTGACCGTTCAACATCCTCAGTTTGTCATACATGCCATCAGCACCCATCTGTTGCTTTTCGCTAGCCAGGTTGCGGAGGACTCTGTTGATCGACGACACCTGAAAGAGAGAATAATGTTTCCCCTTGTTTCTGAATATGAGGCGTGAAGAGTTTCTATTTAATAAGAAATAACACTCGAAACAATAAAGACATCATTCAGCTTTCACAAACAGATCTACACAAATGCATTTTGCTCACATAATTATCGCTGACAGCCACTCAATCATTTTCAAATTAATGTAGTGTTACGTTTCAACTAAAAAAGAGACAAACTTTAAAGAAGTGCTGCCGCCTTTTAATTATTAAATACTGTACAATATACATGAAATGCAACGTCACTCGCACTTGACGTTAGATTACATGAGATTGGTATCCCTTATTTGTGTCATTATGCGTTTAGAACGTATCACTAAGTAATGTTCCGAAGACTTTATCCTGTCATTACACATGCAATCTATAAATGAACACTTAAGTTATGATTAAGTGCCTCCTCCTCCGTGCTTTCCCAAAAATGCACAAAGCCCCTCGTCAAGGACCCCCCCCCTCCCCCACCACCACCGCCGCCCACCGCAATCCGCACAATTAACTTACACTGGGTATATTGTCGTTCGTGCAGACACCTTCGGAAAGCAACCTGTCACGGATTTCCCAGGCAAAGATTGAAGGACACTCTCTCTTATACTGAGCAATTTTGCTTACTACTTCAGGAGTCGCTACTCTGGGTTTGCTACCTCCGATCGCTCTAGGTCTGATCGAGCCTGTTTCATAATATCTGCCCAGGATCTTACTCACGCACCCATTCGACACCTGAATAGAAAAAAACAGACACAAATCACATAAATTATTTTAAGACTAAAAGGAAATGTATAAGTATACTTCAAACAATGATAAGCTTACGTTTTGATTGTCCAGCACTTGGACTTTTGCATCAGCATGGGTCTATAACACAAAAAATATACCTTAAATGGTATGAGAACTTATTTTTCATAAAAAAAAATGCATCTAAATGCTTTCTTTTTTGTTTATTTAAG